>NC_069800.1:4551974-4851974 GCF_027406575.1 Nycticebus coucang | reverse complement strand
AGGAGATTAAATGTAGAATGGAATAGAAAAATAATATCAAATATTAATAAATGTTCATGTCCTGTTATGGGACTGAATGACTTTTTAGAGGTGAGCCGTAACATTTTTTTTTTTTTTTCCTTCTGGGCCTAGAGACTTTTTAAAAAAGTCTTGCTTCTGGGCGGTGCCTGTGGCTCAAGGAGTAGGGTGCCGATCCGATATGCCGGAGGTGGTAGGTTCAAACCCAGCCCCGGCCAAAAACACACAACACACACACACACACACACACACACACACACACACACAAAGTCTTGCTTCTGAACTAAAAAAAAAAAAAGTGCACTTATCAAGAGGTAACTAAGTAAAAGCATTAATGAAGGAAGGAGGGAAGGAAGAAGCAAGTTGTGAGTAAGGAAGGACGCATGAAAAGTCATTTTGTCCCCTGGCCTCCTTCCAACATATCTTCTGCCCTCATGGAGCCAAGAATATGGTCTTCACTGTCCTCCTCCCACCCTCCATCCCCTCCCCTCACTCTCCCTCTTTCTCTCTCTCTTTCTTTTTCTTTCCTTCCTTCTTTCTTTCTTTCGACAGTCTTACTCTATCACCCTTGGTACAGTCCTGTGGTATCACAGCTCATAGCAACTTTGGGCTCAAGTAATCCTCCTGCCTCAGCCTCCTGAGTAGCTGGGACTACAGGTGCCCACCACCAGGCCCAACTAGGTTTTTCCTGTCTTAGTAGAGAGAGGTCTCACTCTTGCTCAAGCTGGTCTCCAACTCCTGAATTCGGACAGTCCACCCCCTTGGCTTCCCAGTGTGCTGGAATCATAGGTGTAAGCCATTGCACCTGGCTGTTTTCTGAGACAGTCCATGCTCTGAAGTTCTTTGTTTTACTGAGGTAAAATTCTGCAATACCAGCAACATAGTTGAGGTAGGAGTATGTGTAAAAAAAAAAAAAAGAAAGAAAGAAAGAAAAAATATAGCCTTTGTGTCCAAGTCTCAGTTCAAAGTGTGCCCTTGCTACTTTCTTATTGAGTGGCAATGGGGAATTGGCATCACCTGCCTGAGCCTCAGTTTCCCCATAAGTGAAAGAAAAGTCCTAGCAGCAACAGGGCAGAGTATTGACAAGGATTAAGTGAGAATATGCTTGTTAGTGTCTAGCTGCATGTAGGTGAGCACTGGGGGTCTACCCCTTCAGTTCACTCACAAACATACAGAATAAAAATACATATACCATTTCTAGGTAAGGAGAATGTAGCAAGGAGCCTGGTAAACTAGGTCCCTGCTCTTTCAGAGCTAA
The DNA here is from genome assembly GCF_027406575.1 of Nycticebus coucang. Classification (NCBI taxonomy): domain Eukaryota; kingdom Metazoa; phylum Chordata; class Mammalia; order Primates; family Lorisidae; genus Nycticebus; species Nycticebus coucang. Next base: position 4,850,698 of record NC_069800.1, on the reverse strand, counting down.
CAGTTTATTAGACCATCTGTTCTGTCTAGTTATATTTATATCATCCATGCACAGAAACCTCATGCAAATTTATTAATGACCTTGCCTCTGTAATGAGAGCAGTTAGGTTTCACCTTTTTATTCTGATTTTCTGGTCTGAATCTAACAAATCTTCCGCTCTTGACTTTTGAGTCAGGGGCAGTGGTTGGCTGGGTGTCTAGTCAGAGAAAGACTTGACCTCACATCTTGTCCTCATAAAACACCAGTGGGATTTAACTTCTCAGATTCACTGCTGGCAGTTTGAGTAAAACAAGCATTTAATTTTTTGTAATTTAGTCCCAGAAAGCCAAAATGGCTCCATTTTAAACTATCTTCTAATATTTAAAAAGGAAAGAGACGAAACCCAGCTGGGTCAATAGGATAAGAAGGTACATCTTCCCTGATTATTTAAAGTTGTGGACCTCTCGGTCTGGTTATTTAATGATTCAACTTAAATCATGTATGCAGGATGCGTAAGTAAAGAAGGAAGTTTTGGCTGTATTAGGATCTGTAGACAAGTTATGGAGACCACTGATTCAATTTTCAATATATTTCCTTATTCATGCTTTAGAATTGACACGTTTGGTTTTCTGGGACTAAAGCACAAAAACCAAAATGTTTTATTTTACTCAAATTTGCATGCACAAAACCCAAGCATTGGACTTTAAATAAATACAACCAGGATGATGACAGTGGTGATGGTGACAGATCATAAAAGCTACTGTTTATTAAGTATGTACAAAGTTCAGTCTTTCTCACAACCCTGTGAAAAGAAAAGCACCAGTATGACTACATTCATTTTGAAGAAGAGGAAACTCATTTACAAAATGGATAAGTAATGTGTTCAAGAAAGGTTTGCTCATAAGTGAAAAAGCAGGGCATTGAATGTCTATGCCAATGTCCATCATTGGATTTACCTTTAATTCACTTTCAGGACCTTGGACAGGTCATGTCTCCGCAAGAACGTGGATTTCAAGGGTTTGGGCTATGATTTGGTTCATATCCCTTCCTCTGATATTTAATGATTCAGAGTTTCTTTCAACTTATGTGATGAAATTTATTTTGGCTGTCACCAAGCTTAAGTCTTTCAGTAATTCAGACCCCCTGTGATCACTAGATGTCAGGAAACAATCCATTTTTTAAACATTTAGGTTCTGTTTTATAGTATAAGAAGTCTCCATTTTGAGTCAAGAAAGAAAGCAGATTTTCCCAAGGCTTGATGAATATAGTTAATAGTTGATAAAACTAGAACTTAAGCTTAAACTATACTTGAAATATTTACTTTGCTAATCTCATATCCACATTGGTGTGGGGTGAGTTTACAGACTTTATTTCTGAGCTCAAAGTAAATTGTAAATGGGTCAGTGGCTTCCAGAAACAATTCACAGATACACACACTTTCTCTCTCTTGCTCCTGTTTTTTTCTTAAATGTACCTGTGTTTCTCTGGTTTTCAGAATATGACTTTCAAAGTTGCTGGAAATAATCACTGAATTCCTCTCACATAAAGGAATCAAAAGCATATAGAAACTGCTCTCTCAGCTTACTGCTAAATCCAAGCAGCCCCAAGTGCTGTTAGATATTGCTTTGTATGCTGTTAAGATGCAACATCTCTCTGGCTGGAATAAACAAGGAAAACCTCCAAGTGGTATGCTAGTGCAAAATCATTACTGAGCTGGCAAAATTCATAAACTAATATTGCAAAGTAGCCCTTGGCACATGTCATTTTCAGCAATTTGTATTCGCTGTCACTATTTTCTTTCACACACCATCTGTAAAGTATACCCTGTTTTTCTCCACAACAAGAAAGCTGTTTTTCTGGAAGGTTGTTCTGAAAAAAATAGAAAACACTTGGCTGTATTGGCTAATTACTATAGAGAAAGTACTATTTTAGCACTTCAGGGTGTGTGGTTTGGGGTTATTCGGGTCATATGTGGGAGGTTGATATAAAAAGGAAGGAAAAAATTGAAAACTACTACCTCTTGGCTAGGATACACTAAATATTTCTTACCTTCATCAGAAATGGTCATTTTCAAGTCTCTATTGACTAATTAAGGATAAAGAGGAAAAGTATCAGTGTTCATTAAATTAAAACCTTTCTGGTTATTAAAGAAATACACTTAATGATTTGTACACACCTGATGCCTGGGGTGAGGTTGCTGGATTAGAGGGGAGGAGTCAGAGACCTGAGTTCAACCACATAATAACCCTGACACCCTTCTGGGTCTTGGTGTAATCAAACCAGATCATTAGGAAGGGTCTTTATAGCCCGGAAGTGCCTTGGTTTATCAAAGTGAACATTCATTCATTCATTCATTCATTCATTCAACAGATGTTATACTGAGCTTCTACTGTATGCTAGGAAATGATGAAAAAGACATTCCTCCTGTCATGGTGCATATGTTCAAGTTGAGGACGGAACCAGCAACTGAACCGCTGCATAGCTGAAGAAGATAGTTCAGGTAGGAGTAAGTGCCACAAGGAATCAGAATGGGATTTTATGATAGAAATCAGTTAGCAAGAGGAAGGGCAGAGATTAGCCACACTTTAAGTATACTGGTGCTGGAGTATCAAGAGAAGGGATTTTTAATGGGTTGTTGTGCATTCTACCGGTGTTCCAGGATTTTGTAAGGTAATTTGCTATAACAGTAAAGCTACACCAGGTAAATGACATTGAATACAAAACTACTGTCTTATAAATTACCTTTTTATTCTTTTTTCTTATTATACCTGGAGCATTTGTTAGTTCTAAAATTGTGCAGGTGTATATAGTATTTGTGAATTTCACTTCAGGATCACTAAAAGGGAGTTAGAACTTGTTTTTAGTAAGAGAGGGCACCAGGTCTGATAAGATTAAAAACACTGATCTAGAGCCTTTGTAACTAGAAATGTTATGTAGCTGGCATTCTTCTGCAATGATCCAATTTTAGGCAAAAGGGATAAATCATCAAGACACAAATTCCTATAGGGAATAATGGGCACAAATAAAAAAGCAACAAATTTCAGATGATTGTCTTCCCAGGCATCTTGGTCTGTTCTGGTTACTATTAACAGAAGACCACAGAATGGGGGAATTAAACAACAAACACTGATTTCTCACAGTTCTGGAAGCTCAAAGTGCAAAATTGGGGCACCAGCATGGTTGGGGCCTTGGTGAGGGGTTCCAAGTGGCTGCCTGCTGGCTGTACCCTCACATGGCAGAGAGAAACATCTATGGTCCCTTTCTCTCCCTGTGAGGGCACAAATCCCATCCTGAGGTCTCTATCTTCATCTTCACCACTTTATCTAAACCTGATTATCTCCCCATATTTTCACCTCCCAGTACCATACATTGGAGATTAGGGCTTCAACATATAAATTTGGGGAAGACACAAACATTCAATCCATAAGACTGGATTAGGCACAACCCCTCAATAATTTCTTACATCATCTGGATAGTGGATAGGGACTAGTTTCTCCATCCAGGAATACCCTTTTGCACTCTGGAGATTTCCCCCCGTATTTGTGGGGCTACCTCCACTCTTACTCAACCAAGTTGGAGAACCACAATGAATAACCACTCTATCGCACACAGTTGGCTGGTCCACAGGCCTGCACCAATTAGGGCTGATCAGAAATTGTTCCCCAGAAATTTTTAAAGGGAACTGAAAGAGGGAATTAAGTATCCTCCAGACATGATCAAGAACCATGTTTCCCTGCATGGGGAGAAGGCAGAGATCAGAAGTGACATGGAGGCACATACACTTTTTTTAAGTCATTCAACCAACTATAAGCAATATTTTCCCCACTACTATAGGCTATACCTTGTGCTAACCCAAAAGTTAGTTAATGCCTGCAGAATTAAACAATGCTACCTCCTCATCCTCACCCCCATTCTCTTCCAAAACCAAACAGATAAACTAAAAACCATGTCCATATCCAAATCCCCAGAATCTGTGAATGTTACCCAACATGACAAAAAAAGACTTTACAGGTGTGCTCAAAGATTTTGAGATGGGATGACCTGGATTATCCAAATGAATTCGATGTATCACAGGAGTTCTTATGAGAGAAACAATATGTTTAGAGCCACAAAAAGATTTGAAGATGCCACTCTGCTGGCATTGAAGATGGTGAAGAGGCCTCAAACCAAGAATGTAGAAAGTCAAGAGAACAGATTTTCCCTTAGAACGTCTGGAAGAAGCTCAGCTCTGCCAACACCTTGATTTTACCCTGGTAAGATTCATTTTAGCCATTTTACCTTCAGAAATATAAGAGAACAAATATTTATTATATAGTTTTCAACCACTAAATTTGTATTAATTTTTAGACCAGAAATAGGAAACCAATACAAATCCCCTGCCCTAGAATTGCTCACCTTCTAGTTGGGGAGACAACCTGTAAACAGGTAAAACAAAATAATAGAATCTCAGAGAATGATAAGCAGAAATAACAGATGGAGAAAAGGTAAAAGCCTCTGGTTACAGTTGGTCCCCAGTCTGGGTTGTTTACCTGGAGCTATTCAACAATACTTCAGTACCTTTAATAAATCTCATTTTTTGTATGGTTTTTTTTTTTTTTTTCCACTTGAGTTTCTATCTTTGTCAAGCAATAAAGTCCTGTCTAATGTAATTTGCTGTCATGGTCCTATAGGACTTCTGATGAACCGGAGGCAGATTTTCAAGAAAGTCTTAAGATATTTACCCTATGTAGACTGCTCTTACAGGAAAATAGACTCTTACAATGTAGGAACATTTTCAACAACAAGAAGAATGTTCTGTGTGATTTTTATTAGGTAGTCAGTTCCACGAAGTAAACTCTTTATGCCCTGGACAAGCTAATCAAAATTCTAATTTGTTCATTCTTTCTGGTTCATTTATGGTGTCCATTGGACATGTACTTCATGCCAGGCCCTGGGAAGATGCCAATGAACAAGTCAAAGTCCCTTCCAAGACTTAGAAAAGGAAGCGCTGCTTACAGAAACTATTACGAAGCACAATAACAGCAAACCTAGTAAGTAACGCTTAGGATCACCCTCTATGTGCTGACCAGTGTTGAAGCTATTAACATGCCTTATGTGTTGTAATGGTAACATGTACACTATTTAGTAGGAGGGTTCATTAACTTTACCAATACTACTGTACAGATACAAAACTGAGACAGAGTTAAGAAATCTGCTCAGCAGGTGATGGTGTCAGGCTTTGCTCCCAGGCTTTGCATTCTGAACCTGCAATAGTAACTGTAGCCATTTGCTATCTTCATTGTTGTTGTTGTGTATTTATATACAGATATTTTTTAAATCAGGCTGAAGTGCAGTGGTAAGATCATAGCTCACTGCAGCCTTGAACTCCTGGGCTCACGTGATCCTCCTGCTTTGGCCTCCCAAAGTGCTGGGGTGAAGGTGTGAGCCACTGTTCCAGGCATACTCTGCTTTGGGGGAAAAGACTAGGGATTCACAGGCGGATATAGTAAGGAACAGCTTGGGAGCCAAAATGAGTAGAAGAGGAGACAACTGGTTTGAATTTTTCTGGCTGATTAAGAATTAATCAGGAGGATAGAGGCTGAGTTTGAGGCAGAGGAAAGCTATGGGGAGTGGCTTACAGGTAAAGCTTGAAAGTTTTTGGACCCAAGGAAGGAAGATTATTCCAATGCACAAAACAAAGGAAAAAGGAATCCTCATTCTGTAGAAATAATGTGGTCTTTATTTCTACCTGGATGCAAGTGGGACAAAATCAAGAAAGGAATTCCACACGTGGGTTATGGCAGATGGGACACACCTGGGGGCAAGACATGATTGCAAGAGGGACTTTACCTAACAAATGCAATCAGTGTAATCTGGCTTGTTGTACCCTCAATGAATCCCCAACAATAAAAAAAATTATAAAGGGTCAGGGAGGACAGCAATTGGCAGCATTCCTATTTCTTGGGAAGGACATGAGTCTGACTCTTCCTGGGAGGTTCATTAACCTGACCCTGCCTGGGTGGGATGGGTCTGTTTGGCCAGGTACACCTGATTCTAACATACCAGCCTCTTTAGTTTATTATAAGGAGGCAGGGTGGTGGGCGTGGTGTCTCTTTGACTGCTTCCTGCAAGAAGAGGGGCTGTGGGGGCTGCCTGTAAAAAGAATGGGAGGGGAAGGGGAATTGGGAGGAGAGTGGTGTTCATAGGCACTCTTTGGCTTTTTCAGTCTGAGGTGGTTGGTAACCAGTAGGGCAAGGATATGAGTTGTTTTCTGGTGTCTGTCTAGTTAATAAGGGTTACTTGTCTAAAACTGAGAATGAGAAAAAATAATAACACAATTAGTGGCTCTATCACATACAATAATCAGGAGTTGTCAAGGCCACTAGTAATCCTGAGAGGACATTCCCACCTACTAGGGGATTGTTGCAATACTCATTACCGAGATCTCTGCCTGTTTTTTGAGACCTTTTATAAGGTGGCAGTGTGGAAGAAGTTGTTCCTATGCTTATCAGAAAAGGAATTGGCTTACCTTCCAGAAATACCCAGAAGGACATGAGTCTGACCCTTCCTGGGTGGGTCATGAACCTGACCCTGCCTGGGCGGGGTGGGTCTATTTGGCCAGGTACACCTGAATCTATCAGAGCTCAATGGGATTTCACAGCAATGGAGCTGGAGGAAAAAGCAGGATCCTGGGTTTGATGAGTGCCTCATTCCAGGTTAAGGGCATTCATTCTGCCCTTGGCACTAATGCTTCTGTTGGTGGCTCCAGTGACAGTACGTCACTGCTTGTGCATCATTATCCCCCGCATCTTGTTCCCTGCAGGTGTCTGATTACCCTGCTAGCCACGATGAATTTCTCTGTGGCAGCTCTGACTTCTTTGCCCAGCTGATTGCTTGCTGTGGAAGCACAATTCCTTTTGCCACAAGTTACAAAAAATCCAACTGGGAAGAACAAGAGTGGATCCAAGGTATCCAATAGAGTTGTTGTGAGTCTCGTTTGCCATCTTTTGTCTGGCTTCACTCCAGTGCTTTCTTTTTGAGTTCTGATGATTACCATTCTCTGGGGTTTCTTTATTTGCACTGCTCATTCATTGTCTACACAGTCACTCAACAAACATTTCCTGAGCATGGGGAGATGCTTTCCTTATGGTGCTTTTCCTGAGAATTTCTTATGGTGGGGATGCTGTACTATTTTTAGACACAGAGATAAATAAAATATAGCCTTTACTCTCAAAAGAGTTCATGGTCTAAAGGGGGAAGTGAGGAATATATGGATTATTAAATAACAGCATGATATGAGGCGCTATGGGAGCAGAGAGGACGCTCAATGATTTCAGCAAGGAAAAGGTTGTTCAGAGGGTGGGGCTCTAGTGCAGTTGATAAGCTATTACCGTTTTTATTTTCAGGTTTCATGTAGTTTGTAAGAATTATAATGAAAATGTATAACACTTTAATATACAAATGTATGTATATGGTGTGTGATTAAGCCATGATCATTGAGTGAAAAACAAATGAGAAATGCAACAACTTAAGAATGAAAATTCTGAGGGACAAAATTATAGATATGTATACAATTGGATGATTTGTTATTAAGAAGGCCAGCAACCATGACTTCTTAATAACCCTCCAGAATATGAGAAATAATGCTTTTAACAATAATTACAAATAATAAAAGAGCAGTTTCTTACAGTAGGAGGTCATGGTACCACTCTTCAGACTGTCCAAAATCCTACTAGGTGATGGTTTGCTGTGTGAGAGCACGGAGGTGACATGCATAACTTAGGTAGCTCTATTTTGCTGAAATATTGAAAACAGCACTTTTCAAATCACGTGCAAAGAAAAATGTTTTCAACATATCACAAGACTCTCTAGTCCGTTAATCTTCATGCAGCATGGTACGAATTCATAGCATCAGACTAAGCTACTGCCTTTTAGCTTTAAACTGATTTTTTGTATGCAGTTCTGGGATGCTGAGGCTGTGGAGACACGCTTCTGCTCCCCGAGTGGCTTCCTGGGAGGTTCTGCAATGGGGGTCCCAGAGGGAGTCTGTGAAGCCAGGGGAGGAAGAAGGTGCCTGCTTCTGCCTGTTGGGCATAGGCAGACCCCCTTTGCTCTCTATATGTCAGCGTGTTTCTTTGCTCTACTTAGAAGAAGTAGCAGCAATTAATTGATTCTAGTTTTTTGTTTTTTCAAGACTCACAAAACCAGCCTCATTATCCCATTCAGAGATACAAGCCTCAGTTGGCCAGTGCCCCATTCTCGGGTAAGAGGAGGTCCCTTCTTCTAAGCTCAGAAACTTCAGTATCATCCACCCCAAAAACAAAACAAAGAAAAAAAAAGCAAAGAAAGAAAATGCCCTCAGATACAGATCTGAGTTCCAACTCAGCAGGATACCTCCTCCAAGCCTTTAAATTTTAATAATTCCAACCTCTTCCCTTTGTTTCTGGAGCCTAGGGGTGGTAGCTGCTTTCTACCTGTGATGTTGCAGGGTTGTTTTGCCTTTTTAGTTCAATACCTAGTTAATAATTCTTTATATTAAATTCTCCCTGTTAAGATAACTGTTGTGGATTCTGTTTCCTCACTAGACCCTCACTGATCCCGAGTCCTAAAGGATAACTAGATTCTCCAAACAAGAAGAATAGTTCAAGGCAATGTTTAAATGTGGGAAAGAACTTAATATGTACAACTAAGACTTTTTGCAGGGTTCAGGATAATTGTTTTCCGGTTTGACCGTACCACCTTTAAATAGCAAGGGCTTCCCCGTCTTTTCACATGTGACACATGAGAAAAATGATATTTATATAGACCGCTGGCCTAAATGGATAAAGTTGCTTTTACCTACAGGCCATTATAGCCCTCATGAGAAGCAGTGAGACCTACCCAAAACCATCAGCCATCCAACTTGAGGTCTAGTGTTATGCTTCGTTATGGCAACCCTAGGAAACAATACAGTTATAATAAAGCAGTAACCACAACAAAAGAAGAAACCCAGCAAACAAATGTTGATGAGGCTGTAGAGAAAGTAAAATCCTTGCACATTGCTAGTAGGAATCTAAAATGGTGCAATTGCAGTGGAAAATAGTATTTCCTCAGTACCCATAAAATTACCATACAATGAAGCAGCTCAACCAGCAATTTCAACCTAACTTAAATAGGTACATACCCAAAGGAACTGAAAACAGATATTCAAACAAAAGCCTGTTCAGGAATGTTCACAGACTCACTAGTCACAATTGGCAAAGGGTGGAAATAACGCCTGTGCATTAATGAGTGTCTAAACAAAATATGGTTTATCGGGCAGCGCCTGTGGCTCAAGGAGTGGGGCTCTGGCCCCATATGCCAGGGGTGGCGGGTTCAAACCCAGCCCCAGCCAAAAACTGCAAAAAAAAAAAAAAAAGTGGTTTATCCATACAATACCCATCGTGTGTATATTATTCAGCCATAAAGAGCAAAAAAGTACTGATTATGCCCTAAAATGCAGATAAACCTTAAAATATTACGTTAAGTGAAAGGAGGCGGATGGAACAGGTCATGTGTATGTACCACATAATTCCATTTATATGAAATATCCAGAATAGGTAAATCCATAGAGACAGAACGTACATTAACGGTGCCAGTAGCAAGGGGGAGAGAAAATGGAGAAAGAATTGTTAATGGGTATAGAGGGCTTTGTGGTCGAGTGGGTGATGGAAATATTTTGGATCCAGAAAGAGGAAATGGTGGCACATTGTTGTGAGTATACTAAAGGCTACTGGATTGTACACTTTTAAATGGTTAATTTTATATTATATGAATTTTACCTCAATATTAAAAAATCGTCAAGGTTTAGGAAAGCACTATAATAAAAGAGAAAGGGTGTGATTAGATTTTGATTTCAGGAAAGATAATGGGAAGACAGACTGGAAGAAAAGAACAAGATTAGAGATAGTGAGAAAAGAGATCCTACTTCTACAATCTAGGTAAGAAATAGATGTCTTGGAACTAAATGATGCCAGCAAAGGTGGAGTTAAATATGTGAATTTAAAAGATACAAGAGAAAATATTTAGGAGAAGCAGTTATAGCATAGTTACTAAAATTGGGGGTCCAAATCAAGGTGCATTTGAATTTCACTTCTATGACTTACTAGCACCAGAGATCTATGCCTCTCCTTCTTTACATGAAAAACAACTAGGATATTGTTCTGGATATGTCTTCTGTGGGTTCCAAGGTACCCTGGAAATCAAGAGACTTCTTGGGAGAGATCCCTGAGGTGTCACACAGGAGCACATTTTGACTCACATTCTCAAGGTTCTCTATAACCACTAACATGGCATTTTTCCTGCATTCAGAGCAAAAAGTACCTTCAGAAATGTCTACAATGAGTCGGGCTCTCAGCATTTCACTTTTGAAGATGCCAGGGTGTCCAGTGTTTGTCCACTAGGGGGTAAAAGAACCTGTAACTGAGCCTGTATGTGAAAAGGAAATCAGCAGAGATGACCCGAGTCATTTAACTACGTTAAGAAAAGAAACAATGGAGACTTCACACAATGATGTCTGGGCATTCCAACCACACTGCCCTAAAATAACTGTCGAGCCTCAGCAGGGGAGGTGGTAAAAATTTGCTCCTTGTCTTTATACTACACGAGTGACTTCTGGTCGTCTGTTCACACTTTACAGTGTAGGTGAAAGGGTGAAGGCTTCCATTTGTGAAGCTGGATTTGTGGTGTCCCTGGTGTACCCAAGTGGAGCTATCCAGACAGCGGTTGGCTAGACACACGTTGTTGACTCACGTGGATTCAATTTGGGAGGTTAAGCGACAATCCAGGGCAGAACTCACAACCATGTGTAAGATACAGGTAAGAGGGAACCAGTGAAGGAAATTAGATGGGAGGAATAAGATCTAGATGGGTGAATAAAGAAGAATCAAGGGAACTCTGTGTCTTTCAGACCAAGAGAGGAGAGAAGGCAAGATGGCAGAGTCCTGCGTGTTCGCACCTGTGCTGACTTGCTCACCACTTTGCATCCCATTCATTGCAAATCAATGCTGTGAAAACAAGTCAAAAAAAGCAAAATAAGGGCGGCTCCTGTGGCTCAAGAAGTAGGGCGCCAGGGGCAGCGCCTGTGGCTCAGTGAGTAGGGCGCCGGTCCCATATGCCGGAGGTGGCGGGTTCAAACCCAGCCCCGGCCAAAAACCACAAAAAAAAAAAAAAGAAGTAGGGCGCCAGTCCCATATGCCGGAGGTGGAGAGTTCAAACTCAGCCCTGGCCAAAAACCAAAACAAAAAGCAAAATAAAAGTTGGATGAAAGGCATGTTACTGTGGGCAGCAGGAAATCGGAAACATGCCCAGGAGGGCAACCCAATTCCATAACCTCTGGTTACTTCTGCTAAACTAGTAATCACAGTTCTTGTAATTCTTAAGTGGATTAACAAGTAAAATTTACACCCTGCAATTTTTAAAAAGTTTTTTTTTTTAAAGCTATTTGCTATTTTAAAGGGAAGAAAATAAAAGAAAGAAACATCCTTTGGCTTTACCATATGTAGCAATTTGTTTCTAGGTTTCTTTTTTTTTTTTTTTTCAGAGAAGAAGCCTGGGAAATTGGATTTTGAGTTTTGAGGACACAGTTCAAAAGTTTCCAAACCTGGCATGGCCACTTTGCTGGGGAAGAATAATGGGGTTGCATGGCTGCGACTGCTTGAGAAGTCTCACTCTATTGAATCGAATCAACTTTAGACAACTGGATTTTAAATGTGACTTGAGAACAGAATGCTGCAAACCACGCGGCTGGGTGAACTTTTCAGCCTCTCCCTCCTGACACATTTCCATAGAAGCCCTTTAGCTGAAGGGCTCAGACCTCAACTGCCTTCTTCCCGATGAGAATATATTTTAATGATGGTGCAGGCCCATGGGTTTGCATTTCAGACCTGCCTCTGCTCTGGGGCCACCTATACTGATATTCATTTTTAAGTTGAAATGATAGAAAAAAAAAAGAAGAAGCAAATAACCAGCCTGCATGTGCATTCTACTGGAATTGGGTGTAATCAATTCTAGGAATTCAGGAGTGGGGAAGGGCTTTAGGCCATCCACTTAGGGGGTCTGGAGACTCTCATAAAGGGGGGAATTCGTTCTGAGGAAATGAAACCAGAGAGTCCTTAAGCCATATTCAGAGCATATCGGTTTTTCCTTACTCTTATTCTTCTTCATTTGTTTATTCTGAATTTTAATAACAAGGCCCAAAAAGAATTTATTTGGATTTTCCCTGCTCGTACAGTTTCAGGAAACACCTGCAGGAAAATTGATACATGTGCTCTTTAGGGGTGAAAACAAAACAAACCAAAAATCGTAGTGATGGTTTGGCTATGGCCCCTTAGAGTTTATTTTTTTAGGAATTAGCTAACTGCGGGTAGGGATAAACTCCTGTTGAATAATAGGAAGAACACACTGAATTTGGGGTTAGAAAATGTTCTTACTCAGGAACTTTGCAGGTGAAGTTTTTCTGTCTCTTTCTCTCTTTTTCATATAGGATGAGTTGGAGGAGAACTCATACCACTTTTTCAAAAATTTTATTTGACTCTCTAGTCTAATTTCTTTTTAATTCTTTTACTTTATAGTATTTAATTGACAAACAAAATTGTACATTCAAAATGTACATGATTTGATGTTCATATTCATTGTATACTGATTACCACACTCAAATTAATTAACACACCCATAGTTAATATCTGTGTGTGTGTGTGGTGCAGGGATAAGGACACTTCAAATCGTCTCTCTTATCAAATGTCAATGAAACAATACAGTATCATTAGCTAGAGTCACATGCTGTGCACTAACACCAAGCTTCATGTCATAACTGAAAGTTTGTTTGCTGTGACTGACATCCCCCCGTTTCCCTACTCCTCTGCCCCAGCCACCCTTCCTTCTCTCTGCTTCTGTAGGTTTAACTGTTTTCAGGTCCCACATGTAGCTGAGATGGTACAGCACTTGTCTTTCTGTGTCTGGCTTTTTTCACTCAGTATGACGCCCTCCAGGGTCATCCAAGTTGTCAAAATGTCAGGATTTTCTTTTTTCAAGGCTGAACGAGATTCCACAGTGGGTATGGGTGTGTGTACTATTCACATATACACATTTATATGTGTACTATTTACATATAAACACACATATATATTTATATATATATATACCATTTTTAACTCTATGAATCTTTCAGTGGACACTTAGATTGTTTACATACCTTGGGTGCTATAAATAATGCCCTTGTGGGTTGCTGAACACTTTTAGAGATCCTTAGAGTTCATGTGCCCAGGAGTTCCACAAAGACCACACTGCCAAGCAAGCTGAATTCACAGCAGAGTCCCTTTATTGAAGAGCCAGCCAACGACTGCCTCAGTGTCCCAACATGGGGTTTCTGAGAGCAGCCCCAAGTGCTTAAGGGGTCAGATTTTTAAGGCGTGGTCTGCATCCCGGTTGGCACACAGGCTGTCCAGGTGTATCTGGGTAGGGTAGTAAGGAAGGATTGCACAGAAGCAGAATTTTGAGATTAGCCATACGTCATACACGTTTGTTTTAATATTTGCCCCCTATACATCTTAGTTTCGGTACTTTCCCTCCATACATCTTGGTTTCAGTATTTTCCCCACCTGGTATTGTTTAAAAGTCATTTCAGGAACAGTTGGTACTTCCTGGTCTGTTTCCCAGGGATTTAGCCAAGCAAGAAACTGGGAATGAACTAGAAGAAAGAAATCAATTAGTACTTTCTCACTTATCTTAGGAGTGAACTAGACTTATTTCATGTCATTTGAAAGCTTGCAGTCTGGAAATTTGCCAGGAGTTAACTGGTATTTTTCCATTATAGCCTAGGCCTGACACCTTTCTGTCTTAGTCTAGGCCCACTAGGCTTATCAACACTGATGTCAACTCCTTCAGATATATGTCCCAAAGTGGGATCACTGAATCATGTATTAGTTCTATTATTAATCTTTTGAGGAACCCCCATAGTGTTTCCCCTAGTAGCTATTCCAATTTACATTCCTACCAGCCGTATGTGAGGGTCCCCTTTTCTCCACAGCCTCTCTGACACTCATCTCGTCTTTTTGATAAATGCCATCCTAGCAGGTGTGAGGTGACAGTTCCTTGTAGTTTTGACTTGTATTTCTGCTGTGATTGCTGGTGCTAAGCAGGTGTCCACGTGCCCATTGGCCGACTGTGTGCCTTCCTCGGGAAAATTTCTTTTCAGCTCCTTTGCTGCTGTGCTTCCCATGTACAGCACTATTGCTGTGGACAATCAAGTATTTGTGATTATTTATTTACATTTGTTTTTAAAGCTTCTTGGAGGCAGTGACTATTTGGGTTTTGATCACTAATACATGGTGTCCATAAAGTTTGTGTGCAATTTGAAATAGTTGGTAAGGGGCCAGGCATGGTGGCTCACACCTGTGATCCCACCTGCCCTGGGAGGCCAAGGCAGGTGCATTGCTTGATCTCAGGAGTTTGAGACCAACCTGAGCAAGAGCGAGACCTTGTCTCTGAAAATATCTGGATGTTATGGTGGGCATCTGTAGTCCCAGCTACGTGGGAGGCTGAGGAAAGAGGATTGCTTGAGCCCAAGAATTTGAGGTTGCAGTGAGCTGTGACGCCACAGCACTTAACCCCAGGATAACGGAGTAAGACTCTGTCTCAAAAAAAAAAAATTGAAAAAATATGGTTGGTATGGACCCCCATATACCACCACAATTCTCTCAAAGCCTGGCATACCATAGGCCTGATGCATCAGGTGTCCGTAAAGTTCATGTGCAATTTAAAATGATGTGTCTCATATGTTGGCATTTTTTATCTGTGGCCTTGAGTGAATCAAATTTTCTCTCAAGTCTCTGAACTGCAAAATGGGTGTAATGCTGTTTAGCTTCCAGCAAATGGAAGGATTCGCCTACTCATGGAAGGTGCACTTGTTTAAAAGACCTTACCATGTCATTTTAGATCATTTTCCCTTATTTTTTTTCTGATGCCTGCTTGCTATGTGGAAAACATATAAAATGACAAAGAGGAAAATAAAACTTACGATCATTTCTCCTGATTCAGAAATAATCTGACACTTTGTTACAGCAGCACTGGAAAGCTAATACCGTCCTCTTCGACTTAATCACATTTTTCCCTTTCGCTTATGAAAATTATCGAAAAGGTGGCTGAGGAATAAAGGACGTGTCATTTGCATAATTTCTTAGAGATTTCACGAAATATTCCCTCAAAGCCCCATTTGACTCTTCCTTTTTCCCCTGGTTATTGCATCAGTATAAATGGGAAAGGGTGAAGTTGTTATTTCTTCACATCAAAGTGTTCCATTTCTGGGGTAGCATTCAGTGAGAGTCATGGAGTGTGATTAGAGGCGACAGGTTTTCTCCTCCTAAAAGAATTACTATCTACCTGATGTCAGCCGCTCCTGGGCAAGGCAGCTCATCCCAGCACTCCCTAACCCCACCCTCACCTTACCTTTAGAGGAGTTCTGGACTCAATAGACACATAAAAAATTAAGAACCCTTCTGATCTTTCTCTCTTTTTTAAAAAGTAAAAGTTTTCTTTGTTCTTAGAAGACAAGAGTGGGGAGGGGGACAATAGGCTTTTCAGCAATATTTAGCAGATCAAGCTGTCAGGGACTATGTCTGGGAAGTAGAAGGAGCTGGTCCTGGCTAAAATATGTCACCGCTCTTTGAAAGACTGTGGCCTCTGACCTCTGGTTTTTTCTGTGATAGGAACCTCTCACCCCGGCAGAAGCCAGCAGCACAGGCTGGAAAGAGGCGAACACAACCTAAAGCTGGCAAAGTGAAAGAGACAGAGGCTTTGGGTTTCATCTGGTGGAACTGCAGAGACTTGACTCAAGCAGGGTCATGGTCATAATTACAAAAAGGATGAGTCTGCTTCTCATCTTTCTCTTTGTTTTGTGTTTTCTAATGGAGTGTGGAGAAAGAGCAAAGCAGGAAATTCCCATCTGGGAGACAGGAGCAGAATGTCAGGTGAGGAGGTCTTTTGGCAGGGCCAGTGCATGGCCAGGCCCTGGTGAGTTCTGAGCTCGGGCGTGAAATTGAACACAAGTAGAGTTAAACCAACATGAGATACGACCCTGTGTGCTGGGGAAATAACTAAGCCTCTTGCCCAGGAAAGTACACACTTTACCTATGGCAAGCCAAATAAATGAAAGAATGTCCACATTGTTTCATATTTTGAGCATCCTTTCATTGGTCCAGAAGGCGCGTGTCAAGCTGGACAAGGAAACTTTCATTATTATATTTTATGCGATGTAAGTGTACATCATTTCTTTAATGCTTTCAGGTAAAAACATAAGCTCCCCCATGTCTATGTGCCTTTACACTCTCCTACCAGGATCCTGGGGCAACAAAATTAAGCAGAAATCAGTTTGCTGGCACAAGTCCCTACCCCAAGATCTCTCCATGAGAAATCTTTTTAAAGATTGTGTAATGTACAATGGGTCCCGCCTCTTATTCTACACTCAGCTTGTTACTGGACAGGGAAGGTCTGGCCACCTGTCACTGTCACTGTCAGCCAATATGCAGAAACGGGGATGGGTCCACCAAACTTTGCCAGAAGGCCAGGATTCTGGACAGCAGCGAGAGTAGCCTCTCCAAGAATGTTCTGTTCTTTCCATTTCCAAAACCACAGTATTATACATAAAAGCAAGAACTGTGCTAACCCTTGCCTTAAACAACAGTAATTAACATATCCCATGACCCAGAATAAAACATAATTGACATAACCCATGACTCAAAACAACATTTCTAATTTAAAAGTTAATCTCCTAAATCAATTGCCCTAAACTACTCAAGATATACACTTTTAGCTCAAAGCTGAGTTTACAGAACAGCAAGAATAGGAGACATGAAGTCAAGGTCACGTAGGACCTAAACAGGCCAGTCCAGCTGTGCCTTCACGGCCTTGGCCTCACTTACTCCATCTTATCCCCACTACATGAGCTCATAGCCCCATAGAATGGAAGAGCTGGAAAGGATTTCCCCGGGAAAGATGGGTTCAAGCTAAATGTTGACTAATTTTTCTGAAAAGACTCCTCTACCTATTGAAATTCTATCACCTGACTGCCTTATGTTTAGAAGCTAAATCTAAAGAAAATAAATGTAAGACCAAGACAAAGCCCAGGCTGTAAATTTTCTGTGCCTGATAATGGAAACACTCTCTTCACTTCCTTTCACCTGTACCCTTATTTACAGGAGTTTGTAACAGGGTCTGAGCCTGAAGGATTTTTTTTTTCCAAGTCACCCTAATTCAATTAGTTGGCAATAAAAGAGAGCCATTATGCAAATAGTGGCCATTCAAAGTCAGAAATTGAGGTCAGGAGGTGGAGGCTGGGAAGAATAAAGACTGGGAGGTGTTTTTTTTTTTTTTCTTGTCAGAGTTCATGCCTGTTTCATTGTAGTATTAATTTTCTGAATGATTATTGATGTTCGAAGTTAACATACTGTATCACCAGTCTTATCTCCCACATTCCAGCTGTACTGGGTAATAAATTTCCTTAAATGACACTCTACTTTCTGACTTCCAGATCTAGACCAGGAATTGGCAAACATTTTCTATTAATAAGAACCAAAAAAGTGAGTATTTTAGGCTTTGGGGATCATCTGTGCCATAGGCACTAAATAAACTTATGGGCACCAGTAAAACTTCATTTACAGACAGTAGCATTTAAATTTCACCAATGCTCATTTATAATGAAATATTCTTCTTTTATTTTTAGGGATAGGGTCTTGCTCTGTCATCCAGGCTAGCGTGTAGTGTCCTCATCACAGCTCCCTGCAGCTTCCAACTCCTAGCCTCAGGTGATCCTCCTGCCTCTCACCCTCCTGAGTAGTCAGGACTACATATGTGCACGACCATGCCTGACCAAGTTTTTTTTGTAGATTCAGGGGTCTTGCTACATTGCCCAGGCCAGCCTTGAACTTAATAGCTATCAGTGATTGAATCCTTCTGTTATTGAATGTTGGGCCCTTATCCCCTGAAGCTGCATCAGACAAAGAAGGAAAAGCAGTATTTGAGAAGAAAAAAGAAGTTTATTATTGTGCTGGCAAAGGAGGAAAATGGCAGACAACTGTCTCAAAATCCAGAGCAGAAGCACAGAGTTTTTTAAAGGCTCTGATCCCATAATCCCATCGTGGGCCAAGACAATCTCATGGCCTTTGCCTGGATTCATTTCAATGGGATTGATCCCATTTTCAGCTACAAGGATCTTGGTGGTCTCCGCCCATTCCCACCTTCACCTAAGAAGATCTTGAGAACTAGGCCCAGATGATTCCCTTGAGCTATCTCCTGTGGCAAAAAGAACAAGAGACATTCCCTGCCTTTCCCAAACACCGGCCTGAGGCAGAGATGCAAGTTTAAGTTCCCCAAAAGTTTGGGAGACAGAAAATATTGCTGCTAATTTTTTTTCAGGCCGTTCCCTCTGCCACACTTCCTATGTGTCAGGCAGTCGGTTAAACATGCATACGTGTCACAGAATATATAATAATTCATGGGAAATATTGTGAGTAATAATCCCAGGGAAATAGGTGCAATTTCCTCAAATTTTCAGAAGGTTAACTAGTCTCAAATCATCCTACCTTGGCTTTCCAACATGCTGGGATTATGGCTGTGAGCCACCATGCCTGACTTCTACTGATTTTTTAAATCATTCTTAGGTCATGGGCAGTACAAAAACAAGCACAGATGCTAACACCTGAGTGCGTGCTCGCACGCTCTTCGCTTCCCTACGTGTCTAGGTTACCAGCATCCCCTGCAGGGTTTTTAAGAAAGCAGAGTCTCAGCCCCAGATTCTGCCTCCATGGAGGGCCCCCAGGTGATGTACATTAAAGCCTGGGACTGTTTCCCAGTTTGCCCCCCTCAGGAACATCAAGGAGCCTTGTTAAAAAGGGCAGGTACCCAAACTCTTCCCCCTGGAAATTGTGACAGTGTTTGGGATGGAGACTAGGAGTATGTGTCTATCCAGTTCTTCAGTGGGTTCTTAGAAGTATCTACATTCCAGCATTTCGTTTTTTTTGTTGTTGTTGTTTGTTTGTTTTTTTTTGTTTTTTTTTGGCCGGGGCTGGGTTTGAACCCGCCACCTCCGGCATATGGGACCGGCGCCCTACTCCTTGAGCCACAGGCGCCGCCCCCAGCATTTCGTTTTTAACAAAGCTCTCTAGAGAAACTGGCCCACGCTGTCTTTTGTTTCCTGTTGAAACCTGCACAGATCCAGGAAAGCAGAGATGCTTGTTAAACATAAATGTGGCTTTGGAAATTAGAGCAGAGAATAGTCTCTTTAATTTGCAACCTTCTGCTCACGCAGAGATTGGTGCCTGCTCTGGCCACACCCATCTGAAGGAGAGCCCAGAGATGGTTTGGCCCCCTGGCCTGCAATCTCTCCTCATCATTCTGCTCCCCAACCTCTTCACCACCTGCAGGGAATGTAGAATAGATTACCCTGAGACTTGGTGAAAACCGGGCCGGCTTCCCTGGACACCAAGTAAGTGTAACTAGAACCCCAGGGAGGTAAACAACTGTAGAAAAAGTAGAGAAAGGGAGTGGGGAGGCATGTCCTCTGCCTTGTTTTAAAATCACTTCTAACAAGAAACCACACCTGGTTTCCCTAAGCCGTGATACCAGGTGTAAGACTTTCCGTGAACAATCACCTCTGGCTGATGGAGTGGAAGATGGTACATTATCAAGAATAAATGAGACAAAATATTCCAATTACAGACTTGTCCTCCTTCTCTCTGTCTCATGCCAAGTGTTTGTCTCAATCGTTCAAGCTACAAATTGCTCCCGTGCTAGAGAAGGGCTGCGCAAGTGGGCAGACTGTGCCTTCTACTTAGAAAGAGATTGTTGATTCTACTTCCATTGGAATGTTTGTGTTCAGGGAACTGAGGTGGCATGAGTGGCTTCTCCGTCCCCCACCACCTTCAGCACATACGGCGGCCGGCATCAGGCGGAAACATCCCGGACTCAACCAACGAATGGGAGAGATTCAGAGCACAGTCACATTGGCCTGGAGGTATCTTAAGAGTAATAGGGAAATTGCAGTATTATTTTTTTTATATTGAAGATCAAAAGTATCTGTGGCCTAATTAGAAAACTGGCTGAATGAATGATTGCATATCAATAAGAGAAAGTAGGCAATCACAACGAAGTCATATTTTTAAAGAATATTGAATAAC
This sequence comes from Nycticebus coucang, assembly GCF_027406575.1. Taxonomy (NCBI): domain Eukaryota; kingdom Metazoa; phylum Chordata; class Mammalia; order Primates; family Lorisidae; genus Nycticebus; species Nycticebus coucang. The sequence goes on along the minus strand of NC_069800.1, from coordinate 4,830,554 downwards.
ATGGGGGGAAATTGTCACCGTAAAATAAAAATAATAGCACTATCGTTGAAAATAATAGCTACCAGTGATTGAATCCTTCTTACGAGCCAAGCACTCAGTTAAACACTGCACGGGTGTCACAGAATATAATTCACAACAGCCCTGGGAGGTAGGTGCAATTTCCCCAAATTTTCAGAAGGTTAAGTAACTGGCCCAAGATCAAACACCCGGCAGGTGGTGGAGCTGGGAATCACATGCAGGCCTGTTCTATTTCAGAATCAGGAGCTTTAATCTCCAGATGCTAGACTCCCAATTTCACTTTCAATGAATTTAAAACAAATAGAAAAAAGATGGAAACAGTGTTTTGTTTCATTTTGTTTTTCCTAGGTGGCAGAGTTAGAGATGATTTGGGGGCAGGTTGCTCTTTCTTTGTGGGTCCAATTTTCTACATTCCTTTCTTCATATTGGACAGTGACATTGTAAATCTTTCATAATCTGAAGCAGATCGGCAAAAATGTGAGCTTTGTTTAAAATGTTTAGTTTTTGTTGTTTAATATTTTCAGTCTTCAACTGCATAGCTTCCCTTTGTGATTTTAGCCCTAGCCAGAAGATAGACTGAAGGATAATTGGTGTACTTTAGAATATGTATTCTTCTGGCTGTAACTATTGTTGTCTTCACAGGATGGGGCAAATGGGCTGTTTGTGATGAGGTTCTGAAAGAAAGAACAGGTGTGGGGGCACACCTGTGTGTGTGGCAGACAGGGAACACATGAATTCAGCTCACACTGGTATTCTGTGTCTCCTTCTGGGGTGCTGAAGGGAAAGGTAGCAAGGCGGTGTGGGGTGAAAGGTGGAATGCCTTTTTAATCACTCATTTCATCACAATGAGCATAATAAGTTCATTAAACAAGATTTTATGTGACATGGGAGGCTTCAGAAAGGAAGACTCAAAGACCCAGGGGAAATGGTTTACTTTTTAGATTTAGATTCAATGAAAAATAGCCCATGTAGAAACGTGATTGGACAAAAGGAAGCGACCTAATGGTATAATAGGCCCATCTGCTCTGTCCTCTTTGGCCTCTCTGTGTGGCCTTCCTTTCCTTTGGACGTGGGACAGGACACCTGTCACACGAGGGTTTGCAAGGAGGAGAGAGAAGGGTCAGAGAGTGATTTTTGTAGGTTTTATGGCTTACTCTGGGGAAGAAGTGTTCTAAGTTTCAATGACCCTTCGTGGGGAAGGAAGAGGAATTCTGGTTGGAAGAGAAGAAGGCAGAAGGAAGGAGGGGAGGGTACACACGAACACGATATTGTGCTTACTTGGGCACTTTTCTGGGTACTGGTGGGGAGCAAAGATGTCCACAGCCTGTGCAGGGTGTTCAGAACAAATAGATGCCCAGCCTAGCAGGTGAGGGATGCTCTGGGTGACGGGGAGAAGGTGCAGGATGTCCTAGAGTCAGAAGGAGCTGGAGAAAAGGGTTATTATTACATGTACTGTCAATGTCCACAACAAAAGACAGAGGTGCAGATGACAGACAGGCAGATGGTGGGTAGATAGATGCAGATGATAGCTAGGTTAATGAGATATCAGGTGATAAAATTGTGCCTGTCTGTAAGAAGCGGCTTTAGGTTGCCCCCGTGAGGGCTTCTGGTCTCCGTGAACGGACTTTGATCAAGCATTGATAAGAGCAACAAGGAGCTGTGTCGGGCAGGATAGACTGGGCGCACTGCAGTGACAAAGCAGCCCAGAGCCCCAGAAGCCTAGCGACAAAGCTGTATTTCTCACGCATGCTCTCTGTCCGGTGTGGTCACTGGGGTGGGGGGCTTCCCTATAGCATCCCACAGAACCCAGACTCACAGAGACTGTCCTACCCTGTGATGCTGCCATTATCAACACAACTTCCAAGTTTGCACAGCAAGAGGGAAGAGAGATTTAGGAACTCACATCCACTCCTAATGCTCCTGCCTGGAAATTGCCCACGTCATTTTTGCTGGCATCCCGTCAGCCAGAATGAGTCACCAGCCCCAGCCTACCGGCAAGGAAGGGAAGCTGGGGAGCACTAGGGTGATTTGGTAATCATTGCTATTGGGTGTTTTTGTTTGTTTGAAATTGACCAAGTGATTACTATGTGCCAAGCACTGTGCTTTACATGTGACATGTGTGTTTAATTCAATTTTCCTCAGAGATTCCTGGAGCTAAGCAACTATTCCTATTTAACCGGTAACTAAACTTCAATAATGTGCCCCACAGGGAAAGGATTTTGTCCCATATCATGAAGCTTCTGAGTCAACACTCCCTCTGCTCTGCAACCGACCCCTACTTCCCTGAAGTCTGATTTTTCTAAGGAGACAAAAAAAGTAACTACGAATGTTGTACATAACTCCCAGGCTTGGTGCTGGGCACCTCACCCCGTCCTGTCTGGGGAGGGAGTGAGCCACACGGCCCCAGGGAGCTGAGTCTTCACCCTCACCTGGGTATCTAGGTTTTGTTGATAAGAGGGCCCTTTGCTGCTTTACTTTCACACTTGAGTTACATGCATTATTTAGTAGCAGAGTTTCAAAAACATTGAAATGACCCTTGTAAACCTGGCTAAAACGTTTTCCTTTCAAAAGGCCCTGCTTCTCTTTGTAACAGTGGAGTTTCAGCACACAGAAGTAGCTTCCTCTTTTCCCACCCTTTGGTGCCAAATGCATCTTAATTTTGTTTAACATGTGGTAAATATTTAGTTTTGCTCTCCCAGGGCCAAAAGACATTTGTACAAGCTTTTGGGTTATTTAGAAATTGTCTCGATAATTAGTGATGTTTTTGTAGAGATCAAGAAGGCTTCCTGCTGCTTCTTCAATTCAGTTTTCTTTTTGTTTGTTTGCTTTGGTTTCTTCATTTTGTTTTTAGCGATTACTTCAAAATGATCAAAAATGAGATTTTTGACTGGAATATCTTGGGTGTCTGGAATAAAGCAAAAGCTCATCTTAAGGGAGAGATTGTCTAGAGCAGTGGTTCTCAACCTTCCTAATGCCGTGGCCCTTTAATACAGTTCCTGTGGGTCCCACAGGTTGAGAACTGCTGGTCTAGATGTTAGCTCTCTAAAATGCTTTTACTTCCTCTTTATCTTAAAAATGGTAACTTATGTTTGTGAAACAAATTGCAGAAAGCAGTCGTGGTATACAGAGTGAGAACCTAAATTATTCATTTTTTATTTTTTTTAAATCAAAGACTGCTTTGGGTGTGCGATGGGGATAGATTAGAAGGAGATACTTCTCTTTACTGTTTGTTTCAAACACTGGTAGAAAAAAGCTACATGTGAACAAGGCTCAAGTTGATAGAACAAAGAAATTTACTTTCAACGCAGAAAGTATGAATGTTGTTACGGGAAACCTTCATACATGTGAGAATAATAACCATCAAGGCTGTGAGAGATCATAGGAAATGGTATAGGTTGTTGAATCATATATGAACTTAAATCCTGGTTCTCCAACTCACAAGCTGTGTGCCTTTGGACATGCCAATTAACCTCTCTGTGCCTTGATTTCTTCCTCTAAACAATGAAAAGCTGATGATTATTAGAAACCTTCCTCCCTTCCTCCCTTCCTCCTTCCTTCCCTCCTTCCCTTCCTTCCTTCCTTCATTAATTTTTTCAGTATATGACAAATATGTGCTAGGTACGAGGGAAACACCAAGACCATAAAAATCAAAATCCCTGCAATCACAGAGGTACCTGGAGAGGAGTAAGCTGGTGAACAAATTAGCAAGTGAATAGAGTAGATCATTTTAGGTGATGATAAATGTAATATAAGTTAATGGCATACTGAGTATGGAGAGAGGAAGTTGTTGTTGATCAGATGGTGTGGGAAAGTCTCTAGGAGGACGTGATGTTTCAGCCAAAATCTGGGAGGTACCCAGGGCCAGCCAAGCATGCAAAGATCTGGGGAAGAGAATCGCCTTTGAGGTGGGTAATAGCTTGCAGTGCTCAACCGTGGGTACCTCTGATCTCGAAACAGGGCTGTCTTGGAGTCTAATGTTCCTGCTCTGCGGCCTTTGTGCTTCTCCAGGCAACATTCCACTGCAAGGTCCCTGCAGCTCATGCAATTATCTGCTCTTCAGGAATGGCCATCTCCTAGGCTGGGTGGGAGCCCCTGGAAATATCTGTGGAGGGCAGCACCTGTGGCTCAAGGAGTAAGGTGTTGGCCCCATATACTGGAGGTGGTGGGTTCAAACCTGGCCCCTGCCCAAAACTGCAATAACAACAAAAAAATCTGTGGAGGACGATTGGCAGGTTGTTTTGCTTCTCTGCTGACTCTCAATGAGTAGGATTATTCTCCTGCCAGCTGTTGGGAGAGGACAACCTCCACTTCTCCATGTGCTGCTGGCAGTTTGCACCAGGACTCTGAGAAAAGCAAACTCTCATATCTACAAAACATTGCTAAGTTTTATGAATTAAGGGACAGAAATCCATGATCTGGGTTTATGCTGGGCTGTCCTCTAGGGACATGATTAGTGAATGTAGAACTCCTGAGTTCAAATCCTGCTTCCACTAATTGGTAGCTGGGTGATCCTGAACCAGTTAACCAACCTCTCTGTGCCTTAATTTTCTCCTATTCAAAGTGGTGATGATACTATCTGTATTGTTCTACAGGAGATCATTACATTCAGAGATACAATCAAAGTAAATTGCATTCTGGAGATACATATGTGTTCTCTAATAAATTGGAACTCACTAGTGGACATGGAAATACACAGAACAAAGGAAAAGTCATTAGAAATCAAGCAGGGGGGAGGAGGGAAAGGGCAAAACCTACCTCACGGGTACAATTCACACTATTCAGATGATGGGCACATGTACAGCCCTGACTCAGACCATGCATCAAAAATATCTGTACCCCCTTAATATTTTGAAATAAAAGAAATATATAATAAATAAATAAATATTTTTTTTTTTTTTATTTTTTATTTTTTTTTTTTTTGGCCAGGGCTGGGTTTGAACCCGCCACCTCCGGCATATGGGACCGGCGCCCTACCCGCTGAGCCACAGGCGCCGCCCATAAATAAATAAATAATTTTAAAGAGAATAAAAATAAATTGCATAGTGATGATTATTAGAATTTCGGCACTTAGCACAGCACCTGGAACATAGTAAGAACTCCACAATAGTAGCTGTTTTATCGTTGTTAATCTTCCTTAGAAGCAATGCGGCTGCAAACTTCGATCTCTCTTACCTTCCTTTCTTCTCTTCTTCCTTCTGCCTGCCTTTCTTCATAACCATCAACTGTTCATTATTAAATATATTTTTCCATCTCCCATCCCGGGCCCTGTGTTTGGTGTGGGGAAGGCAGAGGCAATGGAGAAATAGCCCTGGAAGGCGGGGGAGTGAAATAAGATGGACTGAACGAACGTACAAATTCTGACCTGGGCATCCTGGAGTCACTTATGCTCAGGATTCTCTGGGCTTTGGTCCCTTCACATGTATACTGTGTTGGTAGGTTGATGTGAGGTGTAGGCCATGCTTTTATAAATTTAAAGTTAAATCTTCAGCATCTAGAACACTGCCTGCCTTCCAGTCATTACTAAAGGGGAGAGAGAAACTCTACCACCATCAACAACAGAAAAAAATATTGTCATGATGTCTAGAGACACCATTGGAGCGAGGTCAGAGAAAATCGGCTATTTTCTTTGTACATGATCGTGAGAGCCAACAACTCAGTGCAGAATGTCCATCACTGGAAAGCGATGAGATCTTTCTGGTTTGCCCCTCTAATGCATTTTGTTTCTCTCCGGCTATTCCTATTTACGCAGCAAATATTTACTGAAGGCTTATCATGTATCAAATCCTGTGCTGCTAGGAATTAGGATTATACCAATAAATTAAAAAATGACATGATCCTGATCTCATAAAGGTTTTGGTCCAGTGGAAGATATAGACATTAATCAATGATTGACAGATCAATAGATAAAGATGTTTTTCCTCTCACGCGCGCCTATCATTTATCCACTAGTTTCGAATTAGTATTGAGTACATGGAATGAACCCTCATATTCATCTGAAATTAAACAAATAAATAAGTAAATGATAAGCTTTTGAAACAAAAAGTTAGGTTTGTATTTCCTCAATCACTATTTTCAAGTGCTTACTAGCCATTTTTATATTTCTTTGCCAAATCTCTATTCAAATTGTTTGCTCATTTTTTAATTGCATTGTCTTTTTGTCATTGACTTGTGAAAGTTCTTTATATATTAGGGATACTAGATCCTTGTCAGTTATATGATTTTCGAATTAAGTTGTAATACTTCTTTGTATACTGGGGATACTAGAGCCTCCAGTTCTGAGATTTATTTCCTTAATTTTTTTTTTTCTTTTGAGACAGAGTCTCACTTTGTCACACTCAGTAGAGTGCTGTACTGTCACAGCTCACAACCACCTCAAACTCTTGGGATTAAGCAATTCTCTTGCCTCAGCCTCCCAAGTAGCTGGGACTACAGGTGCCCTGCATGACGCCTGGCTATTTTTAGAGACAGGTCTTGCTCTGGCTCAGGCTGGTCTCCAACCTGTGAGCTCAGGCAATCCATCCACCTCGGCCTCTCAGAGTGCTGGGATTACAGGTGTGATTACCAGTGAGCCACGGTGCCCAGCTATTTTCTTGCTTCCTTTCAGTGCCGTTTGAAAGTAATAAAGCTACAACATGGATAAACCTTGAAAACAATATACTAAGTGAAAGAAGAAAGACGTCAGAGGCCACATGTTATTTGCTTCCTCTTGTATGAACATGTACAGAATAGACAAATTCACAGAGAGACAAAGCAGATGGGTGGTGGCCATGGGCTGGAGAAGGAGGAAACAGGGGTGAGTCCTACAGCAGTTTGGGGTTTCCTTTTGGGGCAGTAAAATTCTGGAACTAGACAGTGGTGGACATTGTTGTGAATGTATTACATGCCACTGAATTGTTCTACTTAAAATGGTTAAATGGTAAATTTCACGTGATGTGTGTTTTATCACAGTAAAGAACAGGAAGGTATGAAGGCATGCTGATAACGTGGACGGAGGCCCAACTTCGTCTGGCGAGTGGAGAAGTCATGCTTGAGTGACGATGCCTGAGCTGTTAGAAGCCAGCTGTGTTCTTGCTGAAGTGCCCTGCAGAGAGAGCACTGGTACACGGTGGGGACGGCTGACGGTGGAGAAGGAGGGTTCTGCGTAGAAACACCACGTGCCAAGACGCCACTCCCTGCCCCACCTTGCACTGCCCCTGCAAGTGGGGACTGTGATTCTTCCATCCTTCTAGTAAGGCTCTAATCTCCCTAACTGCACTGTACCTTATGGTACAAGACAGCGTGACTGCAAAATAAGCAGCAAAAACAAGTTGGAGACACAGAAATAAATGCTTATTAAGTGTTACAATATATACTCTTCATGTTCTGAAGTGAAGATTCCCAAGAGATACTTCGAGGTTATCATCCCCCACTTCAATCAATTAATTTTAGTTGTGGTTATTTGTCATCATGAAATATTTCACACACGGCAAAGAGCACAGAACTATGTATAGCAATTACCCACCTACGAACATCCAGGTTTAACAAATGCTTGTCATTCCAGCTTAGAAATGAAACAGAAAGGGGCCAGGCGGCTCATGCCTGCAATCCCAGCACTCTGGGAGGTTGAGGTGGGAGGATCTTTTGAGCTCAGCAGTTCGAGACCAACCTGACCAAGAACAAGACCCCGTCTCTACTAAAAATAAAAAAACTAGCTGGGCATTGTGGAAAGTGCTTGTAGTCCCAGCTACTCTACAGACTGAGGCTAGAGGATGCTTGGACCCAGGAGTTTGAGCTTGCTGTGAGCTGAGCTAATGCCATGGCACTCTAGCCTGGGAGAGAGGGAACGGAAGGGAAGGGAAGGGAAGGGAAGGGAAGGGAAGGGAAGGGAAGAGAATTCAGTAATTCCAGGATGCTTAAGGCGGGGAAGAGGATCTGACAGTTTGGATCATCCAAATCAAAATGCCACTTCTCCAAGTCTTGCATAATTCCATAGACGTAAGCTGGTCTATAACTGGCCACTGGGAGTCAGTGTGCGCATCTGTGAAATGGGGATCACATTTTCTTTTCTTCTTTTTTTTTTTTTTTGCAGTTTTTGGCCGGGGCTGGGTTTGAACCCGCCACTTCCGGCATATGGGGCTGGCGCCTTACTCCTTTGAGCCACAGGTGCCGCCCCCACATTTTCTTTTCTATTCACCTCACGTAGTTGTCAGTGTGTGAGAAGCGGGTGGGGTGTGGGGACATGGTGACTTTCCAGTATGGAAACTGTAAAGTGCTGTGCAAGAGAAGAGTCACCGATGCTCATACTGCATTATTTACCCTTCTCCACACTGCCTCGCTTCCAGGAGAAAGTAAACCTTGTAATCCATCTTGTCCAGAGTCACTCTGCAGATAAATATTTGTTAAAAGCTTTAATGGTGATGACAGTAATTTGCTACTCGTATGCAGACCTATTGGACTCTTCCCAGGACAGTCCCAGGGTGAGCAGCAGAGCCCAATGATACTATTGTCCCACCCCCAAATTTCCTGAAAAAATGAAATGGATGGTGGCATGTGTCCTCTGCTCCTAAGCCAGATCCTAACCAATCCTGTAACTACGTTTCCACTTTACTAATGGCTCGTGCCCTGAGGGCGGATGCCCTCCATTGCCCAAAAATATGCAATCACTTAATTGCCATAGCAATCCTATTATAGTACCATTACACAACGTCTGCTGGGGAAAGCTCAGAACATGTTATTACTGTGGAAAGGGACAATTTACTGGATTTCACTAAATGCCATCTCTTCCCTAAAAATGAATCAAAATTACTCGATTATGCATGTCTCACTTTAATGTCCCACTCAAAGAATGACAGGCAAGCTGCCTCTGGTGGTCAGGGTTTCAGCCGTGCTGACTCTGGGACATCCGTGGGAATGCTGAGTGTTGACTGCCTCTTTCCCACTGAGTCTCCCCAGGGTGGCTTCTCTGGGGTCCAGTAGTGTCACCGTGTTGAGGTATGTTGGACATGGACGTGCTCCCTTCACAGAAGGCTCCCAGTCTATCAGCCAATTTCAGGTGAAGCTTTTGTTGGGAAAGTTTAGTTCAATGTATACTAAATTCTAAAATACTTCTGTATTGCTGAGCAATCAATGTCAATAAAACACAGACATGTCCCAAACTCTGAAAATTAAACAATCAAGCAAACTGAGGGTGAACAAGAGCCATGGGGCTGAAGGGAATAAAAATTAGTACAAAGGGATCAGACCAAATCCTGAAAAAACAATGCCAATCTCTATGCGTCAGACCTGATCTTTCTGTATGAAGAGCAGAGCATCGTGAATACGTGGACAGCATCCCGGAGAGTCTTCTCTGCTACTTGGCCATGACTCTGCTTATCTCCTTGTCTGTGCCTTTGTTTCCCCAACACTATAAAATGGACAGGCTTTTGAAGAGAGACACTAAGTCTAAAATAAAAAAGAAGACGTGGGCTTGCCTCCCAATCCTTAGAAACCGCTTCCAGCTACAATTGCTTGACTTTGACTAAGGAACTTCAACTTGCTGAGCCTCAGTTTCCCCCTTGTAAAATAAGGGGCAGTATGACCTTACCAGAACGTTGTTTAGGAAAGCTTTTCTGTTACTTGTACAAGACAGATTAAGCCCCTCAGAAGCTCTTTGCAGTCCCCAGAGCTTTGCATGGTGTTTGGTACGTTATAGGTGCTTAATAAATATACACAGAAATAAAGTAAACGGGAGGAAATTTGTAGTCCAACAGCTTCTGGGCTTAATAAACCCCTTTCTCCCGCCATAAATGAAGAGACCCACTATATGTCTAGTACTGCGTGGAGCCCTTCATCAGACACAGTAGAATTCATTCACACAGTGCAACGTGGTGTTGTGCAAAACCATGCAATGCCTTCCCTAACAGAGTTCACAGACTGAGATATAGAAACACCTAAGATGCTATTTGATAAGGATTCCAGCGGGTGTTTATAGAGGATGTTGTGGAATCACAGTGGAGAAATAGGCAATGTGGTAACTAATGGTGAGGCCTGGGCTTCCTCAGACCCCTACACCCTTCTGCTCCGAACACAGTGGGTGCCTTGTGGCTGGTTGCAGGAGGGCCCAAAGAATTGGGGGGCTCCTTACCTGGGACCTGCTCAGTGGTGATGACCATGGTGGTGATGATGGTGGACGTGGTGGTCTCCTGGCTCTCCTCTGAGGCTGACCCAGTCAGCTCGTTCTCACCTTTGTCCATCAGGGTTGTGGAGCTGGCGTCCTCTAGGGGAGCTTCCTGGGGGAGGGTGTGGGCCATATAGGGCTGCGAGGTGAATGGGGAGATTTGCAGGGGTGCGGGTGTCATGGGGTTGGCTCCTTCCTTCTGTTCCATCCAGAGGGACACTTCTGAGGACCCCTTGGAGGCAGCCACAGGGTCCAGGTCTCCTGCCAGGTGAGGCTTCTCTGTGGAGGATTAGAGCAGACCCAGGCCTAAGGGTGTGGTGGCTGCAGAGGTGGCCTTGGGCGTCAGCTGCTTCCTGCCTGAGTTTACTTGCTTGAGCAAAGGTAGCTTCTTCCCTGGGGACAAGGTATGCTTGCTGCTGGCCTCCTTTGGAAGCAGTGGTGACATGACTGGGGTGTCATGATGTGCAGAGGGCACTGTCCCTTCCAACTCTGGCTCGCCAAGTTCTTCCCCCGTGGGATTGGGAGGGGCCATTGCCACTCCCTCTCTGGGGCTCTCTGTGCCCAGACCGCTGCTCTCCGGTGCTGCTGAGGGCAGGACGTAAGGACTTGAAGGGCCAATGTCTCTCTCTGAGTGAGCATCTTGGAAGAGGAGAAAAGACATCAGTTAGCTTAACTTGGGGGGCTTAGGACCTCTGCTTTTTGTCAGCCTCTGAGGGTGTTCTTTGTAAGGCTGGTGCCCCAGGCTTGCCAGGCTGGCCGCTGGACGCCCTCCTCCCTTTCCCCTCCCTCCCTCTTTCTTTCTTCCTTCTCTCCTTTTTACTCCTCCTTCCTTCTCTCCATCTCCCTCTTTTGCTTTTTTCTTCCTTCTTTTCCTCCATCCCTCCCTCTTTTCTCCTTCCCTTCCTATCTTCCTTTCTTGCCTCCCTTTCTTCTTTTACTTTCTCTTCTTCCCTTCATTTCTACCTTCATCCCTCTTTCCCTCCCTTCCTAACTTTGATTCAAGTGGTACAAAAACAATCCATGTCACCAAAACATTCTGAATTTAATAAATAAATACATGTATGAAGACCCAGGTCTGCCAACTGCTGGCTAATGGCTTCCCTCTCTGAGCCTCAGTTCCCTTTGCTGTCAAATGGGGCTGCCATTCCCTATTCCCTGGGGTTGTCATCAGGCAGCAGTTGGTGTATGCAAAGCACTCAGGACAGCGCCTCACCCATAGTGAGCACTGAGTGGACCTCAGTTGCTGTCCTGTGCTTCACTATCGTCATTGCAATCACAGCCCCTCAACGGGAAGCTGGAGCCCTCAGAACATCCCCAGTGGTGATCTCTAGATAGAGAGGAATTACATCCTGGAGACAAAGGCCATTGGACGGATAGTTGTCCTTGTCAATTTTCTACAGAGAGACACTCGCTCAGCCACAGTCTCCCGGCCCTTTGGTGCTATCATTTAAATTTATTTCAGCAGCTGTTGGAAGGGCTCATTTACTTTCATGGAGTTGGTGGCAGTGGCTTAATCTATATAGACTGCAACAGTTTGCAACTGGCATCAACAAATGTTCCTGTTGTGTAACATTGATTACCAGCCAGTGTTCCTTCCAGGTCACCAGTGGTGCTGGGGCAGGAGCTGGTTTGGGGAGGAGAGGGTGTGTGCATGACATAAGGGCAGATCTTGTTCCTTCAGGGACCAAGCAGATTTTTTGATCCAAGGTGGGCGGCATTGAGGCTTTGCAGTTATACCTGGGTTCAATTCCTATCTCTTATAGTTACAAGCTGAGTGAGCCTGAACAACTAACTCCATTAACCTCACTGAGACCCAGCAGCATCTTTGGTATAAAAGAGATAAACATACTCTATCTAACTCACAGATTTAGATTGATATGGATCTGCCCCAGAGTGGTGACTTTCATGCTCACTGTCACATTCATAAAATGATTGATGTCAACCATTTTTGTAGGCTGCAGTGTGAAGTTTATGAAATAAAAAGAGCAGAGGGTGAGAGGTAGGGACACCTGGCTCCTGAGACCCAGCTGTTGTTCAATGCAACAACGCGGGTGCAGCCCAGGATTGGGGGACTGCGTAGTTGTCCTATCCTGGTCACTACTCATTAGCATACCTTTGCAAAAAGAGAAGGGTCTCCTCTTCTCTCTGCCTTCTCTCTGTGTGTGTCAAAATGGGCAGCCAGACTAGATATGATATCAAGGCCCTTCTAGCTCTGACGTTGTTGGTTTTTGAAATAAGCAGGTAATTTACAATTATTCTTAGAGCCATCTATTAACCCTGCTGAATCAGGCCCAGTAACTGCTAAATCCTGGTACTGGCTGGTGAGTTTTGTTAGGTTCTATTGTCAGCCACAGCCCCTTCACAGACTGGACCCCATGATCACAGGGAGGATAAGGGGAAAAGGAGATAATGAGAGAGAGAGAGAGAAAAGAGAGGGAGCACTCACAATTACAGAAACAGGATTGCCTGCACAGAATGAAGTGATGGAAAGTACATCAGTGCACCTTGGCCTTAATACTAGCTATATTTATCACCTTCCATTTTTGATTGCTTTATTGAGAGCTGAGTAGGTTCTTTGCATTCATTACTTCATTTAGTTTTTTTCTCACTCTTATTAGATTGAAATTATTATTCCTATTTATGGATGAGCAAACTGAATCTTTGGAATATGAAGTAACTTTTCAAGGCCATACAGCAAAGCTGAGTTTCAAACATAGGTTTTTCTGACTCCAAAGAGCACACTCCTAGTTCTCTTAAGAAATGGGTGGAATTGCTGTCACTTGGCATCCTCCTGTTTAGCTTAAGCAGTCTCTTCCCCATCCTCTTTTTGTTTGTGTTTCTGCTGGGTAGGTCTTGGGAAGCTAAAGATTGAAAAGCCCCTTTGGTGACTTTTATTATCAGGGTTCTCAGGGACATTTGAGAACATGTGACCTCGCCTGGCCTGTCTTTCTACATAGGCCTCATTCATTCTGCCTTCCAGGTGCCTGAGGTTACAGGAGGCAGGAAATAGGCTATGGGTTTGACTCTTTCCAAGGCCTGTGACCTCGCTAGTCAACCCAGCCCTCCAAGACCAGAATATAGCTAACAAAAGCAGAAGGAAATATAAGAAAACGGGATCCCCCAATTGGCTTGTCTCCATAGCTCCTGCTTCCAGACTCTGGGGCCGCCGGGCTAGAAGGATGCCAACTGCAGCAGCTACAGAGCTCTTTAGAAAGTGAATCTAGCTGGGTTCAGAGTCATCCATTTTCTGCCAAAAACCTGACTGTCAAACAGTTTTGTGTCCACTAGATAAATTCCTTTCCTTGTCCCTATGGTCCCTTCCTCCTCGGACCATATACAAACTGGGATCTTGCTGGCTGACGCCAAACTTAAGGCCTTAAGGCCAAGTTCAACACAGAGGAATGTGCATCCATGGCCTGCAACACATGCAACTGAAGGCTGCATCCTAGCCAGGATGCTGCTCAGGTGAGTGCCACGCAAAGCCAAATCCCACCCAGAATGAGTTGGAATAGTTTCTAGCCACCTTAGAGATCCAGCAACTTTGCAACTTGCTCCAATAGGCCAATTTTCCTGGGTACTTCACTGACAGTTGAGTTAAACAAACTCCTTTTTCTCAAAGCACATCAAAATTTCAATCATGGCAGTCACATGTGGCTGAGTCTTCCTTTATCATGTACCTTCAGTGCCCTACTCAAATTCGGTCAATCAATCAATGGAAGTGTTGGGTGCTGACTTTCTCCTCTGGTTGACACTCAGCATGAGAGAGTCAACACTCAAAGACACGGCCCTTGCCCTCAAGGAGCTAGGAAAACAGACATACACCGGTAACCAAATACAGAGGCAAACAGAAGAGATGAAGCTTTAATTAAATGCATACTGATGTTTGCTCTTGTCTGTAGGGACAGAGCCCAGTCACACAGAAGTCATCTGGGATTAGCTCTGCTATCCAAGTTGGGGAGGCAGCACCTCTGTCTCTCTTTCTCTCCACCCCTTTTTTCTAGCTTTGACAGCATGATGGGAGATTAGACTGGCTGTTGTCCCACTAAAGTGTAAAAAGCACAAGTTCTGAGGCTGAGGGTTTGTTATCTTAAATGCCCAGCAGCAGCAGCAGAAGGGCTGGGAAAAGCATGGAATTGCAAGCAATAGCATGTCATCCTGCAGGCGCAAGGCGATGTGAGTGAGGGAAAGAGAGCTGGGGACTGATTCTGATATAATGCTCGGTGAAATGAGCAAGACGTAAAATTCTATGGTGTGTACGAAAACAACCAGAAACAACCAAGTAAAACAAATTGCAACGTGGAGAGCTGTGTTTTGAATTGAAGAACGGCCTGAAGATGGCGGCCCTGGTGAGCTACAGGTGATGGATGATGTTTGGTGACATTTTTTTCTTCCTTCCACTTTTGGGCACTTAAAAATTATGTTTCATAAGCATCTCATACTTCCTTGAATGAAAAAGTAAACATTTCTGAAAAGGGCTGAGTTTAGGTGCTGGCTCCCAGCACCTTGTGGTTGAGAGGTCTAGGGAAGGCAGGGACACATTTGTGACCTTGGAAGCATTTCCTGGGCTACCTGAGTCACTGGACTGCCTTGGAATGCGTTTTCCTGGTAGGGATGATGATAATTTTTCCCTCACAGGACTGTTTACAATGACCACCTTTGTAGTCAGGCAGGAGTGGCAGATGAATCAAATGGGTCTATTTTTGGTAAAGGTGCTACAAAAATATCAGTCACTACTCTTATATGTCATCATTATTAACGTCCAATCCAATGGTTATTTTCTAGACCTTCAGAATCCACAATAAGGACTTATACATCTGCCTCGGTTGCTTGGTTTGACCCACAAGGACAAAAGCAAAAAGCAGATATCACTTTTTTTTGTTGTCATTGAGGCAGTCTCATTCTATCACTCTGTGGCATTATAGCTCTCAGCATCCTCTAAGTCTGGGACTCAAGCAATCCTCCTGCCTCAGCCTCCTGACTGTCTGGGACTATAGATGCCTGTCACCATGCTCAGCTAATTTTTTTTTTTTTTTTAGGTAGAGATGGCATCTCTTGCTCAGGCTGGTCTTGAACTCCTGAATTTGAGCAATCATCCTACTTCAGCCTCCCAGAGTGCTGGAATTACAGGAATGAGCCACCATTCCAGCCTAAATATCATATCTTAAACATCAAAAGGTTCCTGGAGATTATGGTTACAAACTGCCCAGGTAAAGAGCTTGATGTCCAGAAAGAAGAAATGGCTGCCCATGGTCACACAACACATCAGTGGTAGTAATAAAACAAGGCCATTTGGGTTGGGTAAGGTGGCTCACACCTGCAATCCTAGCTCTCTGGGAGGCTGAGGCAAGAGGATTGCTGAGCCAAGGAGTTTGAGACCAGCCTGAGAAAGAGAGACACTCTCTCTATCTTTACTAAAAATAAGAAAAAAATTAGCCAGGGGTTGTGGCTGGTGCCTCTAGTCCCAGCTACTTGGGAGGATGAGGCAGAAGAATCCCTTGAATCCAGGAGTTTGAGGTTACTATGAACTAGGCTGAGGCCATGGAACTCTAGCCTGGGTGGCGGAGTGAGACTCTGTTTCAAAATAACAACACCACCACCACCAAAGCCATTTGAGGCTTAAAAAACCATTCTACAGCCTATCAAACAAAATAAAAAACACATCTGGAGCAGATTTAAGACTTCCAGTCAATTCTATGCTGCCTACACCTGGGCTGGGTCATTTTTGCCGGGGGCAAGGGCATCCCTGGATTCTTCCCGATAGATGCCAGTAGCAAACTTTTCCCTGACAAACTCACCAAAATAATTCCAGACATTGTCAGATATCCCCTGGGTGGCAAAGTCGCTTAGATTGAGGACCACTGGGTTAGTCACAGTGAGCAAAACTGGCACTGTGCTCAGAACTAAACCAGATTGCTCCCTATTCCCAGAGCTGATCAGCTTTGTTTTGCTTGTATCATTGAATTTTAGGGTTGGAGAAGGTCTTAGCATAATTCTTGCTTTATAGATAAAGGAAGTTAAATTGAGTGAGGGCCGAATTTTCTTGTCCCATTCACATTTGATTATTGCTCCATCCATCCATTCATCTATCCACCCATCCATCCATCCATCCACCCACCCATCCATCCACACACCCATTTATCCATCCATCCATCCATCCATCCATTTATCCATCTAATCATCCATTCATTCTGCACTTACCACATGCCGGTCACTGGGACAGAAACAGGTGCTGGCACCTAGTAGTCTGCCCTGGATATCAAATTGCCACAGCTGAAAGACAGCTCTGACTTGTTATAACAAAAGAAGACGCAGCTCACCCAGTCCTGTGGGAATGAGAAACCTTAGATAGATTCACAGGGCTGATCCCATCTGGACTTTGAGAAGACTGTCTTGGATAAAAGGCAATGGTGAGGGTGGGTTTGCAGACAGCAGAAGTTGCATGTACTGATTCAGTTGCAGCCCTCTGCCTGGGTAACCATGCTACGAATACTGGTATTAGATGGCAATGTATACTCCACAAAGTACGTTCCCACTTGTGATCTCATTCTAACCTACAAACAATACTGTGAAGTTGGCATTTTGTTTTTTCTATTTTATTTTATTTTTAGAGACAGAGTCTCACTTTGTCACTCTCGGTAGGTGTCACAGCTCACAGCAACCTCCAACTCTTGGGCTTAGATGATTCTCTTGCCTCAGCCTCCCGAGTAGCTGGGACTATAGGTGCCCACCACCATGCCTGGCTATTTTTTTGTTGTTGCAGTTTGCCGGAGCTGGGTTTGAACCTGCCACCCTCCGTATATGGGGCCGGCATCCCACCCACTGAGCCACAGGTGTCGTCCCTGTATTTCCCATTTTATAAATGAAAAAGAAAAAAAAAATATCAAGGCTTAGAGAGGGCAAATGACTTGTCCAAAATCATAGAACAAATTGGGGTAGAGTTAGACACTGTCCGATATCATTTCCTGTGTCCTTTCCTCTTCCCCTCATTTTCAAATTTTTTTTCCCGATGAAAGTTTATTCAAAAAGTGCAAGAGTACCTAAAAGGTGGAAAAGCAAAAGTATAACCCCCCACTCCAATTCACCAAGTTTGCCTTTTAATGGGAATCAGTGTTAATAGGGTCTTTAATCTGTACAAAATGTATTGATGCAAAAACCAAAAAAAGTATTTTTATTTAAAAAAATGGAATAGTACGCAGGAGTGTGGGTCTGGGAGTCAGAATTGTTTTTTTTTTCTTTTTTTTTTGATATATATACCACATTTTATTTCTCCATTTATCAGTAGGTAGACATTTAGTTGTTTTTACTTTTTCGCCATTGTGAATAATGCTGCTCTGAACAATCAATGTTCTAGACTCAGTCCACTGCTAACTGCCAGTGAGACCTTACACGGTCACTCCCCTTCTCTGCAGCTCACTTTTCTCTTCTGTAGGGTAGGTTTACACCAGCTTTATTTATCTTTTAGGGTCCTTACAGAGTAAAATGAAAGCACACTTGTAAAACAGAGCTTACAGGCAGCCTTGACCCTCACCAGCACCGCTGTCACTTTCTGTCTATCTGAGCATTCACCGAGTCATCACATAGCATAGATTGTTCTGTCACTTACAAAGTAACATATTTTGAAATATTTCAGTCATTCAAAAAGAGTTAGTGACTAAGGCAATAAATATTCACATATATACACCTTCATCCTGAGAAACAGAGCACCCCCAATGTAGCCGAAGCCCCCGTTTCTTCCTCTTCCACCATTTTCATCTCCCCCAGAAGAACTATTGCCCTGAATTTGGCATTCAGTTTTCTCATTGATTATGTGAACCTTTATTATTTTATTATTATTTCTTGTGTACATTATTTTATTACAGATATCAATAACTCTAAGCAATATACAGCATTGTGTGGCATTTTAAAAAACTTTATATAAATGCCATCATGCCATATGAATGAAAACTGTTTCTTTTTATTTCTTTGTTTTTCCCTTGTTCAACACTGTATGGGTTAATCCACACTGACACCCGTAGTGCTATGGATTCATTTTCATTGCTGTACAGTGTTCCATCATACCAATATTCCATCACTGACTTTTTACATAGATTCCATCCCGAGTAATTTTTCATGTGATTCACATAGTCACTGCTTTCTTTTTCAAATGGCTACGTTATAATATAGATGTATAAGTTATTGAATCAGTCTCCTATCATTTACTATGGGTGGTTGTCAGTCTCCTATTAATTATTATTTAGGTTTCTCCTATTAATTATTATTTAGGTTTTTTTCCATTCCCTTCCCTGCAAATAACACTTGAATTAATGCATTATCTTTAGTGAATGTGGTCAGGTAATTTTTTCAGGCAATTGCTCTGGAAGTTGCATTGCTCAGCCAAAAGATGTACATATGTAACATTTTGATTGACATGGAAGAATCACCTTCCAGAATAATCCAAACCTATTTACCTTGCCACTAACTCCACTCAAGAGTGCTGCTGTTTTTCAGCAGTAGAGTCAACACTTCACATCTGGTGATTTTAACTAGATCATCTAAATTAGAATCTGAAGGGTGGCGCCTGTGGCTCAAGGAGTAGGGCGCCAGTCCCATATGCTGGAGGTGGTGGGTTCAAACCCAGCCCCGGGTAAAAAAAAAAAAAAAAAAAAAAAAGAATCTGGGGCAGGTGGATACAGGCAGGATGTGCTTATAAAATGTGCCCTCCCCTGAATGGTGGGATCACACCTTTGGTGCATAATGCAAGGGTACATGTTGGATCTATTATTACAGAGTATAAATGTCTTAACACAATAAGTAAATGAGATGAGGTATATATTAACCAGTGTAAGTGTTCCTAATTCTATATGAAATCAGCACATTGTACCCCTATAAATGAATTAATATATACATGATCTGTGTGTTTATGATTTAATTAAAAATAAAAATAAAAAAATGTGCCCTCCACAACACTTTTGCTCAAAAGCAGCCAAGGAACCATTCTAGGGTGCTTTTCAAGTCCACCCCATCTTAGCCAGATATTAGGTAACAGAGCAGATGAGGAAGAGAGTGTGTGTTCAGTGGCCTGAGAGTCAAAGAAGCTTCATTTAAACAGCAGTAGAGCGGCTCCCGCAGCTGGCGCTCGGGACATGCACAGATGAGCCTGGGGCCTGCAGCTGCCACTGCCGCCAGGTCCATGGAAAAATTACCGCCCAGGAAACTGATCCCTTGTGCTGAAAAAGGTTGGGAACTACTTCCCATGGGAGTGCTACCAATGTATACAAAGTAATAAAAGAAAATATATCTATTGGCACCTGCCCCGACCTCGGTAAGAGCTGTGTGGAGTGGACCTCTGTAAGAACTGCACTGCAACAGTGATTGGCGCCAGCCCGGACCTTGGTAAGAGCTGCACTGTGACCCCCCGACCAGCGACCCTCGCCTGCCGGGCCTCTGCACGCCCTGACCATGAGCTACGGGAGCGGCGCAACCCCACGTCCTTCCTCCTGTACCCTCCCCGCCTCCACACCAGCCTGCTCATCTGGCCAGGGACTCTGGTAGCTGCGTGACCTCTGGAGCCCTCCCTGGCTCTGTGTGGAGCCCTTCTCTTGGCCAGAGACTGCTGGAGCCTTGGGCCCTCTGTGCCAAAGTCACTGGGCACCAGGCACTCCCAGAACTGTGTGCACCACCCCCCACCCTGTTGCTGGATCTGGGTGTGTCACACTCCTGAGCTGCATCCACAACCAGAACTCCCTGGCTGGGGCAGCCCCAGAGGAGCTACACAGGGTCACTCCCTACAAAGATCCAGCAATAATAGAGTGATCCCGCTGGGGTCTAATCTTGGAGAGATACCTTCCCAACTCTGAGGAGGGCCAGAGGCAATAGTGAAAAACAATCATGAGGCGAAATCAACAGAAAAACTCTGGCAAGGGATTACACCTGTGGTGCATCTTACAAGGGTATATGTGAAACTTAGTAAATGTACAATGTAAATGTCTTAACACAATAACTAAGAAAATGCCAGGAAGGCCATGTTAACTAGTGTGATGAAAATGTGTCAGACGGTCTAAAAAAAACAGTGTATGGTGCCCCACGATCGCATTAATGTACACTGCTATGATTTAATAAAAATGAATAAATAAATGAATAATCAAGAGTAGATCAACTCCCCCAAGAATCAATGGGGTAGACACAGCACAAGTTCCCATACACAAACAAATGGCTCAGATGTCAGAAATCGAATTCAGAATCTGGATAGCAAATAAGATCAAATTAGAATTCCAAGAAGTAACCCAAAAGATATCTCAAGAATTCAATGAATTCAAAGGTCAAATGACCAAACATTTTGACACATTGAGACAAGAAGTTGCAGCCCTCAAAGATCTGAGAAACACAGTAGAATCCCTCAGTGACAGAATGGAGCAAGCAGAAGAAAGGATTTCTGGCATTGAAGACAAAGATTTTGAATGCTCCCAAACTCTCAAAGAGGAAGAGAAATGGAGGGCAAAAACAGATTACTCTCTAAGAGAGCTCTCAGATAATTTGAAGAAAACCAATATTTGTCTTATAGGGATCTCCGAAAGCAATGAAGTGGCTTCACAAGGCACAGAGTCTTTTCTACATGAGATTATGAAGGAGAACTTTCCAGACATGCCAAGAGATTCTGGAATTCAGATAGCAGACAGTTTCAGAACTCCATCATGACTCAACCCAAATAAGACATCCCCCAGACACATCATAATCAATTTCACTAAAGTTAATATGAAGGAGAAAATTCTGAAAGCAGCCGGATGAAAGAAAATCATAACCTACAAGGGGAAGAATATTAGAATAACTGCAGATCTCTCTGCTGAAACCTTTCAAGCTAGAAGAGGATGGTCATCGACTTTTAATCTCCTAAAACAAAATAACTTTCAACCCAGGATCCTGTAGCCAGCTAAACTGAGTTTCATTTATGACAGAGAAATTAAATACTTCAATGACATTAACATGTTGAAGAAATTTGCCATGACTAAACCAGCTCTCCAGGATATTCTCAGACCTGTCTTCCATAAAGACCAGCATAATACTCCACCACAAAAGTAAACTCACCCAGAAAATTTTGATCAAATTCCAACTTCCACAGTCGTAAAAGGATTAAAAATGTCCACCAGTCTCTCGAAAGGCTTATCAATATTCTCAATTAATGTGAATGCTTTAAATTGTCCTCTAAAGATGCACAGATTGGCTGACTGGATACAAAAACTCAAGCCAGATATCTGCCGCATACAAGAATCTCATCTTACATTAAAAGACAAATATAGACTCAAGGAGAAGGGATGGTCATCTATACTCCAGGCAAATGGAAAGCAGAAAAAAGCAGGCATTGCAATCCTATTTGCAGATGCAATAGGCTTTAAACCAACCAAAATAAGGAAGGATAAGGATGGACACATCATATTTGTTAAAGATAAACTCAATATGATGAGATTTCAATTATTAATATTTATGCACCCAATCAGAATGCACCTCAATTTATAAGAGAAACTCTAACAGACATGAGCAACTCGATTTCCTCCAGTTCCACAGTAGTTGGAGATTTTAACACCCCTTTAGCACTGCTGGATAGATCCTCCAAAATGAAGCTAAGCAAAGAAATTTTAGATTTAAACTTAACCATTCAACATCTGGATTTAACAGATATCTACAGAACATTTCATCCCTATAAAACTGAATACACATTCTTCTCATCAGCCCATGGAACATATTCCAAAATCAACCACATCCTAGGCCACAAATCTAACCTCAGCAAATTAAAAAAATAGAAATTATTCCTTGCATCTTCTCAGACCATCATGAAATAAATGTTGAACTCAATAACAACAGGAATCTGCATACCCATACAAAAACATGGAAGCTAAACAACCTTATGCTGAAGGATAGATGGGTTATAGACGAGATTAAGAAGGAAATCACCATATTTTTGGAACAAAACAACAATGAAGACATGAATTATCAGAACCTTTGGGATACTGGAAAGGCACTGCTAAGAGGGAAATGTATAGCACTGCAAGCTTTCCTCAAGAAAATGGAAGAGAAGAAGTTAATAACTTAATGGGACATCTCAAGCAACTGGAGAAGGAAGATCATTCCAACCCCAAACCCAGCAGAACAAAAGAAATAACCAAAATCAGAGCAGAATTAAATAAAATTGAAAACAAAAGAATTATACAACAGATCAATAAATCCTAAAGTTGGTTTTGTGAAAAGATTAATAAAATAGATAAACCTTTGGCCAACCTAACCAGGAAAAAAAGAGTAAAATCTCTAATTTGATCAATCACAAATGGTAACGATGAAATAACAACAGACCCCTCAGAAATTCAAAAAATCCTTAAGGAATACTATAAGAAACTCTACTCTCACAAATATGAAAATCTGAAGGAAATCAACCAATACCTGGAAGTCCACCACCTACCAAGACTTAGCCAGAATGAAGTGGAAATGTTGAACAGGACTATATCAAGTTCTAAAATAGCATCAACTATACAAAATCTCCCTAAAAAGAAAAGCCGAGGACCAGATGGCTTTACATCAGAATTCTACCAAACCTTTGAAGAAGAACTAGTACCTATATTACTAAACCTCTTCCAAAATATAGAAAAAGAAGGAATATTACCCAACACATTCTACGAAGCAAACATCAGCTTGATCCCCAAACCAGGGAAAGACCCAAACAGAAAAGACAATTATAGACCAATATCACTAATGAATATTGCTGCAAAAACACTCAACAAGATCCTGACAAACAGAATCTAACAACACATCAAAAAAATTATACACCATGACCAAGTCGGATTTATCCCAGGTCTCAAGACTGGTTCAATATAGGTAATTCTATAAATGTAATTCAGCACATAAAGAAACTAAAAAATAAAGACCATATGATTCTCTCAATTGATGCAGAAAAAGCGTTTGATTATATCCAGCATCTGTTCATGATCAGAACACTTAAGAAAATTGGTATAGAAGGGACATTTCTTTTTCTTTTTCTTTTTTTTTTTTATTGTTGGGGATTCATTGAGGGTACAATAAGCCAGGTTACACTGATTGCAATTGTTAGGTAAAGTCCCTTCTTAAATTATAGAGGCCATCTACGGCAAATCCACAGCCAATATCGTATTGAATGGAGTTAAATTGAAATCATTTCCACTTAGATCAGGAACCAGGAAAGGTTGCCCATTGTCTCCATTGCTCTTTAACCAAGTACCATGTACAACTGCCAAGAAGTTTCTACGGCAGGTCCATGCATGGTACAAAAAGCCGTGTCATTTGGTCCATATGAACTGGCAGATCCCACAGTATCTGTGGTACGATTGCCTGTGGAGTCTCTGGCTGGCCCCAGTAGGAAAGTCACAGTTGCTGTCCCTTATGGTTCTGCAGCAAGATTGTGCCATCTACCAAAGACAATTATAGACCTACTGAAAAGGAATTCATATTACAATAGGGGGCACTGGTAACAATGGGACATTTGACTAGGTGACATCACCAAATGGTCCAAAGCACCCATCATGAGTTATGGGACATATTCCTCCTCCCCCCAACATTTCCTCACTTTTGTTTGATGTCCTTCCACATTTTCTTTATTTCTCAAGGGAGAAGTGCTGTCACTCTAGATTAACTCAGGCTTTTTAGAATTTCAGATAAATTGGATCATATACAGATAGTCCCAGACTTAGAATGGTTTGACTTACAATGATACAAAAGAGGTATGTATTCAATATGCTCCTCAACTGAGCATGGGGTTATGGCTGGCTAAACCCATCAAGAATTGCAAATGATGGCTGATGGGATGAATGTTTAGTCCCTCTCTGCCAAATCATCAGGTGAGAGCGAGGGGGCTCTAGATCTTTTCCCAGCATGGAGTGTCATGTGGATAGGCAGCTAGAGGTGTGCAGCGAATTGGTCGATTCCTGTATTTGAGCTGTAATCCAAAGCCACGGACTCTGCTGTACAAATTTCCCCTGTAGATCCAGCAGCTAGCAGCTGGCAGCCGGCCCCTCCCCCACGGAGGACTGCAGTTCCCAGTTCAGGGGGAAACTTAGGTATTTGTTGGAAATTTCGGTGATGGATTCCTGAGCAGAATTTGGAGACCAGAAAGGGGTGCTGTTTGGAGCTGCAGGGGGCTAGGCAGCCCCATAGAAAATTAAGGGGAAAGGATACAGCCTGGGAAACAGACACATTTTGAAATGTTGGAAATGGCTGACACCTTTTGACACCTTTTTCCCAGAACAACAGGTGTGATTCAATAGACTGGACCCTTCCTGGTGGGGAATACTGGTGGACTGGCAGTTGGGGTGTGTAGTGAACTGGTGGGTTGCTGGACTCAAAAGTGAGATTCTGAACCATGGAAACTGATGGAAAGTTCTTGCAGTTTGTGGAGAAACTGGGAGCTGAGTGGAAAGATTTGTGAAGCGTGGACTCCTACACCGAGTTTGGAGGTCAACCCAGGATCTTGTACCCAGCTATACTGAGTTTCATTTATGATGGAGAAATTAAATACTTTAATAACATTCGTATGTTGTAGAAATTTGCCATAACCAAACCAGCTCTCCGGGATATCCTCAAACCTATCCTCCATAATGAGCAGTGCAATTCTCCACCACAAAAGTAAACTGACTCTGAAACTTTTGATCAAATTCCAACTTCCACAGTTGTAAAAGGATTAAAAATGTCCACTGGTCTTTCAAAAAACACAATACTCAAAATTCTACCAAGGCAATCAATATTCTCAATTAATGTGAATGGCTTAAACTGTCCTCTAAAGAGGCACAGGCTGTCTGACTGGATGCAAAAACTCAGGCCAGATATCTGCTGCATACAAGAATGTCATCTTACCTCAAAAGATAAATAAAGACTCAGGGTGAAGGGATGGTCATCTATATTCCAGGCAAATGGAAAACAGAAAAAAGCAAGTGTTGCAATTTTATTTGCAGATGCAATAGGCTTTAAACCAACAAATGTTAGGAAAAATAAGGAGGGTCACTACATATAAGATACAGAGGGTCATACATACTCAATATGATGAGATTTCAATTATTATTATTTATGCACCCAACCAAAATTGCACTTCAGTTTATAAGAGAAACTCTAACTGACATGAGTGACTTGATTTCCTCCAGCTCAATAGTAGTTGGAGATTTTAACACCCCTTTAGTGGTGTTGGATAGATCCTCCAATAAGAAGCTAAGCAAAGAAATTTTAGATTTAAACTTAACCATCCAACAATTGGATTGAACAGACATCTACAGAACATTTCATCCTAACAAAACTGAATACACATTCTTCTTATCAGCTCATGGAACATACTCCAAAATTGATCACATCTTAGGACACAGATCTAACCTCAGCAAATTTAAAACAATAGAAAATATTCCTTGCATCTTCTCAGACCACCATGGAATAAAAGTGGAACTCAGTAACAACAAGAATTTGCATACCCATAAAAAACATGAAAACTAAATAACCTCATGCTGAATGATAGCTGGGTCATAAATGAGATTAAGAAAGAAATTACCAAATTTTTAGAACAAAATGAAAATGAAGACATGAATTATCGGAACATCTGGGATACTGCAAAGGCAGTCCTAAGAGGGATATTTATATCACTGCAAGCTTTCCTCAAGAGAACAGAAAGGCAGGAAGTTAATGGGACAACTTAATGGAACATCTCAAGCAATTGGAAAAGGAAGAACATTCCAATCCAAAACCCAGCAGAAGAAAAGCAATAATCAAAATTAGAGCAGAATTAAATGAAATTGAAAACAAAAGAATTATACAAGAGATCAATAAATCAAAGAGTTGCTTTTTTGAAAAGGTCAATAAAATAGATAAACCTTTGGATAACCTAGCCAGGAAAAAAAAAAAAAAAGTAAAATCTCTAATTTCATCAATCAGAAATGGTAAAGATGAAATAACAATAGACTCCTCAGAAATTAAAAAAATCCAAGATTAAAGATGGTGGCCGAGTAACAGCTTCCCTTAAACTGGGAACAGCGAGTCTGGGGAGACAAGACTCCAGGCATCTCTGGCTGGTGGGATCTGCCTATAAACATCCCTTTGAGGATACAGGGAGCCATCAAGGGACTTCTGGACCCCAAGAGGAGGACAAAAACAGTGGAAAATTGGCAAGTGGTTGTGCGTGTTCGATAGACCTAATCATGCCGGAAAACGTAAGTATAAGCAGCAGTGAGACTGCAAACCAGAAAGGCCTTACCTGTGAACTGTTTTGGTGTTCTTGGACTTGGCACTCATTTAAACTGCCTTGGGGAGTGCTTGAGCAGGAGTGTGGAGAACTTTGGGCATTGTCTGGGGCCCCAGTCTGAGCCACTGAGCTGGGCACAGGAAGCTATTGTGAAAGAACTGCCCTGGCAAGCTCTGCCCTCAGGGTCTCAGAGCAAGGATTGCGTGGGTCAAAGTAACCTACTGACTAAGCAGCCTAAAGGTGGGGACTGAGCTGCCTTACAGCCTTAATACTTAGGAGCAGAGGGAGACGGTTTTGGCACACTGGAGCCTTGGGCTGTTGCCCTGGGTAGAGTGCCCTGACATCACAGCTCATAGCAACCTCAAACTCCTGGGCTTGGCGCCACCCAGACCTCCATAAGAGTTGTGCAGCGACCCCCGACAAGTGACCTGCCCCCACCGGGCCTCCATATTTCCTGACAAGGAACTGCAGGAGCCACGCAACCCTGCGTTCTCCCTCCTGTGTCCTCCCAGCTTCCACATTGGCCCGTTCATCTGGACAGGGACTCTGGTAGCTGCGTGCCCCTTGAGCCCTCCCTGCCTCTATGCAGAGCTCTTCTCCTGGCCAGAGACTGACAGAGCCTTGGGCTCTCTCTGCCAAAGTCACTGGGCGCCTGGCACTCCCAGAACCATGTGCACCACCCCCAGCCCTGTTGCTGGATCTGGGTGTGTCACAAACCGGAGCTGTTTACACAACCAGAACTCCCTAGCTAGAGCAGCCCCAGAGGAACTACACAAGGAAACTCCCTACAAAGATCCACCAACAATAGAGTGATCCCTTTGGGGTCTAATCTTGGAGAGACACCTCCCCAACTCTGAGGACAGCCAGAAGCAACCGTGAAAAACAATCATGAGGTGAAATCAACAGAAAAACTCTGGTGATATGAATAATCAGAGTAGATCAACTCCCCCAAGAATCAATGGGGCAGAAATAGCACAAGACCCCAAACACAAAAAAATAACTGAGATGTCAGAAATTGAATTCAGGATCTGGATAGCAAATAAGATCGAATTAGAATTCCAAAAGTTATCTCAAGAATTCAACGGATTAAAAGACCAAATGACCAAAGATTTCGACATATTGAGACAAGAAGTTGCATCCCTCAAAGATCTGAGAAACACAGTAGAATCCCTCAGTAACAGAATGGAGCAAGCAGAAGAAAGGGTTTCTGACATTGAAGACAAAGATTTCGAATGCTCCCAACCCTCAAAGAAGAAGAGAAATGGAGAGCAAAAACAGACCACTCTCTCAGAGAGCTCTCGGATAATTTGAAGAAAACCAATATTCATCTTATAGGGATCCCCGAAAGTGACGAAGTGGCTTCACAAGGCACAGAGTTTCTTCTCCATGAGATTATGAAGAAGAACATTCCAGACATGCCAAGAGATTCTGAAATTCAGATAGCAGACAGTTTCAGAACTCCAGCACGACTCAACCCAAATGAGACATCCCCCAGACACATCACAACCAATTTCACAAAAGTTAATATGAAGGAGAAAATTCTGAAAGCTGCCAGACGAAAGAAAACCATTACCTACAAGGGGAAGAATATCAGAATAACTGCAGATCTCTCTGCTGAAACCTTTCAAGCTAGAAGAGGATGGTCATCAACTTAATCTCCTAAAACAAAATATCTTTCAACCTAGGATCCTGTACCTAGCTAAACTGAGCTTCGTTTATGATGGATAAATTAAATACATCAACAACATTCACATGTTGAAGAAATTTGCCACAACTAAACCAGCTCTCCAGGACATTCTTAGGCCTATCCTCCATAAAGACCAGTGTAATTCTCCACCACAAAAGTAAACCTACCCAAAAAATTTTTGATCAACTTCCAACTTCCACAGTCACAAAAGGATTAAAAATGTCCACCAGTCTCTCAAAAGACTTATCAATACTCTCAATTAATGTGAATGGTTTAAATTGTCCTCTAAAGAGGCATAGGTTGGTGGATACAAAACTCTAGCCAGATATCTGCTGCATCAAGAATCGCATCTTACATTAAAAGACAGATATAGACTCAAGGTGAACGGATGGTCATCTATATTCCAGGCAAATGGAAAGCAGAAAAAAGCAGGTGTTGTAATCCTGTTCGCAGACGCAATAGGCTTTAAACCAACCAAAATAATTAAGGATAAGGATGGACACTTCATATTTGTTAAAGGTAATACTCAATATGATGAGATCTCAATTATTAATATTTATGCACCAAACCACAACGCACCTCAATTTATAAGAGAAACTCTAACAGACATGAACAACTCGATTTCCTCCACTGCCATAGTAGTTGGAGATTTTAACACCCCTTTAGCAGTGCTGGATAGATCCTCCACAAAGAAGCTAAACAAAGAAATTTTAGATTTAAACTCAACCATTCAACATCTGGACTTAACAGACATCTACACAACATTTCATCCCCAAAAAACTGAATACACATTCTTCTCATCAGTCCTCTGAACATACTCTAAAATCGACCACATCCTAGGCCACAAATCTAACCTCAGCAAATTTAAAAAAATAGAAATTATTCCTTGCATCTTCTCAGACCATCATGGAATAAAAGTTGAACTAAATAACAACAGGAACCTGCATACCCATACAAAAACATAGAAGCTAAACAACCTTATGCTGAAGGATACATGGGTTATAGATGGGATTAGGAAGGAAATCACCATATTTTTGGAACACAACAACAATCAAGACACAAATTACCAGAACCTCTGGGATAGTGCAAAGGCAGTCCTAAGAGGGAAATTTATAGCACTGCAAGCCTTCCTCAAGAAAATGGAAAGAGAAGAAGTCAATAACTTAATGGAACATCTCAAGCAATTGGAGAAAGAAGAACACTTCAACCCCAAACGCAGCAGAAGAAAAGAAATAACCAAAATCAAAGCAGAATTAAATGAAATTGAAAACAAAATAACTGTACAACAGATCAATAAATCCAAAAGCTGGCTTTTTGAAAAGATCAATAAAATAGATAAACCTTTGGCCAACCTAACCAGGAAAAAAAGAGTAAAATCTCTAATTTCATCAATCAGAAATGGTAATGATGAAATAACAACAGACCCCTCAGAAATGAAAAAAAATCCTTAGGGAATACTACAAGAAAATCTACTCTCACAAATATGAAAATCTGTAAGAAATCAACTAATACCTGGAAGCACACCACCTACCAACACTTAGCCAGAATGAATTGGAAATGTTGAACAGGCCTATATCAAGTTCTGAAATAGCATCAACTATACATAATCTCCCTAAAAAGAAAAGCCCAGGACCAGATGGCTTTACGTCAGAATTCTACCAAACATTTACAGAAGAACTAGTACCTATACTACTAAACCTCTTCCAAAATATAGAAAAAGAAGAATATTACCCTGCACATTCTACAAAGCAAACATCAGCTTGATCCCCAAACCAGGGAAAGACCCAACAAGAAAAGACAATTATAGACCAATATCACTAATGAACATAGATGCTAAAATACTCAATAAGATCCTAACAAACAGAATCCAACAACACATCAAAAAAATTATACACCATGACCAAGTCGGATTTATCCCAGGGTCTCAAGGCTGGTTCAATATACGTAAATCTATAAATGTAATACAACACATAAACAAACTTAAAAATGAAGACCATATGATTCTTTCAATTGATGCAGAAAAAGCTTTGGATAATATCCAGCATCCCTTCATGATCAGAGAACATAAGAAAATTGGTATAGAAGGGACATTTCTTAAACTAATAGAGGCCATCCACAGCAAACCCACAGCCAATATTGTATTAAATGGAGTTAAATTGAAATCATTTCCACTTAGATCAGGAACCAGGCAAGGTTGCCCATTGTCTCCATTGCTCTTTAACATTGTAATGGAAGTTTTAGCCATTGCAATTAGGGAAGAAAAGGTGATCAAGGGTATCCACATAGGGTCAGAAGAGATCAAACTTTTACTCTTCACAGATGATATGATCGTATGTCTGGAAAACACCAGGGATTCTACTACAAAACTTTTAGAAGTGATCAAGGAATATAGCAATGTCTCAGGCTACAAAATCAACACCCATAAATCAATAGCCTTTATATATACCAACAATAACCAAGCCGAACAAACAGTAAAGGACTCTATTCCTTTCACAGTAGTGCCATAGAAGATGAAATACTTGGGAGTATACCTAACAAGGGATGTGAAAGATCTCAACAAAGAGAACTATGAAACTCTAAGAAAAGAAATAGCTGAAGATGTTAACAGATGGAAAAAAATACTATGCTCATGGCTGGGAAGAATCAACATTGTTAAAATGTCCATACTGCCCAAAGCAATATATAATTTTAATGCAATTCCTATTAAAGCTCCATTGTCATACTTTAAAGATCTTGAAAAAATAATACTTCATTTTATATGGAATCAGAAAAAACCTCAAATAGTCAAAACATTACTGAGCAATAAAAACAAAGCAGGAGGAATCACGCTACCAGACCTGAGACTGTACTATAAATCCATAGTGATCAAAAACATGGTACTGGCACAAAAGCAGAGGAGTAGATGTCTGGAACAGAATAGAGAACCAAGAGATGGATCCAGCTACTTACCGTTATTCGATCTTTGACAAGCCAATTAAAAACATTCAGTGGTTTTTTGCAAGAGGGACTTTACCTAACAATTGCAATCAGTGTAACCTGGCTTATTGTACCCTCAATGAATCCCCAACAATAAAAAAAAAAAGAAAAACGCATTCAGTGGGGAAAAGATTCCCTATTTAGCAAATGGTGCTGGGTAAACTGGCTGGCAACCTGTAGAAGACTGAAACTGGACCCACACCTTTCACCATTAACTAAGATAGACTCTCACTGGATAAAAGATTTAAACTTAATACATGAAACTATAAAAATACTTGAAGAAAGTGCAGGGAAAACTCTTGAAGGAATTGGCCTGGGTGAATATTTTATGAGGAGGACTCCCCAGGCAATTGAAGCAGTATCAAAAATACCCTACTGGGACCTGATCAAACTAAAAAGCTTCTGCACAGCCAAGAACATACTGAGTAAAGCAAGCAGACAGCCCTCAGTATGGGAGAAAATATTTGCAGGTTATACCTCCAATAAAGGTCTAAAAACCAGAATCCACAGAGAACTCAAATGTATTAACAAGAAAAGAACACGTGACCCCATCTCAGGGTGGGCAAGGGACTTGAAGAGAAACTTCTCTAAAGAAGACCAATGCAAGATCTACAAACACATGAAAAAAAGGTCATCATCCTTAATCATCAGAGAAATGCAAATCAAAACTACTCTGAGATATCACCTAAGCCCAGTAAGAGTAGCCCATATAACAAAATCCCAAAACCAGAAATGTTGGTGTGGATGTGGAGGAAAGGGCACACTTCAACACTGCTGGTGTGAATGCCCACTAATACGTTCCTTCTGGAAGGATGTTTGGAGAACACTTAGAAACCTAAAAATAGACCTGCCATTCGATTCTATAATTCCTTTACTAGGTTTATACCCAGAAGACCAAAAATCACAATATAATAAAGACATCTGTACCAGAATGTTTATTTCAGCCCAATTCATAATTGCTAAGTCATGGAAGAAGCCCAAGTGCCCATCGATCCATGAATAGACTAGCAAATATATACCATCGATGGTATACATGTATACCATCGAATACTATGCAGCCTCAAAGAAAGATGCAGACTTTACCTCTTTCATGTTTACATGGATGGAGCTGGAACATATTCTTCTTAGCAAAGTATCTCAGGAATGGAAGAAAAAGTATCCAATGTACTCAGCCCTACTATGAAGCTAAATTATAGCATTCACATGAAGACTATACCACAACTATAACACAACTAACCCAACTATAGCACAAGACTGTAGGGAAAGGGCCAAGGAAGAGGAAGAGAGGGGGGAGGTTTTGGTGGAAGTAGGGTAATGGCTGGGGCTACATCTATGGTGTATCTTAAAATGGGTACAGGCGATTGCACTAATGTACACAGCTATGATTTAACAATAAAAAAAGAAATTAAAAAAATCCTTAATGAATACTACAAGAAAATTTATTCTCAGAAATACAAAAATCTAAAGGAAAGGGACGAATGCTTGGAAGCATGCCACCTCCCAAGACTTAGTCAGAATGAAGTGGAAACGTTGAACAGGCCTATATCAAGTTCTGAAATAGCATCAACCATGCAAAATCTCTCTAAAAAGAAGAGCCCAGGACCAGATGGCTTCACGTCAGAATCTACCAAACCTTTAAAGAGGAACTAGTACCATATTACTCAAACTTTTCCAAAATATAGAAAAAGAAGGAATACTACCCAACACATTCTATGAAGCAAACATCAGCTGTTCCCAAACCAGGAAAAGCGCCAAAAAGAAAAGAAAATTATAGACAAAATATTAATAATGAATATTAATGCCAAAATATTCAACAAGATCGTAACAAACAGAATCCAGCCAATCCAGAATCCACTTGTCTGTGTTAGCCACATCAGACAAGTTATACTCCATGACCAAATGGGTTTTATCCCAGGGTCTCAAGGATGGTTCAATATATGTAAATCTATAAATATAATTCAGCACATAAATAAATTAAAAAAGAAAAGAACATATGATTCTCTTAATTGATGCAGAAAAAGCTTTTGATAATATCCAGCATCCCTTCATTATCAGAACACTTAAGAAAATGGGCATAGAAGGTGGACATTTCTTAAACTAATAGAGACCATCTACAACAAACCTACAGCCAATACTGTATTGAATGGAGTTAAACTGAAACCATTTCCACTCAGATCAGGAAGCAGGCAAGGTTGCCCATTGTCTCCACTGCTCTTTAACATTGTAATGGAAGTTTTAGCCATAGCAATTAGGGAATAAAAGGCAGTCAAGGGTATCCATATAGGGACAGAAGAGATCAAACTTTCACTCTTCGCAGATGATATGATAGCATATCTGGAAAATACCAGGGATTCTACTACAAAACTGTTAGAAGTGATCAAGGAATACAGCAAGGTCTCAGGTTACAAGATCAAAACTCATAAACCTGTAGCCTTTATATATACCAACAATCATCAAACTGAAAAAAACATCAAGGACCCTATTCCATTTACAGTACCGCCAAAGAAGATGAAATATTTGGGAGTTTATCTAACAAAAGACATAAAAAATCTCTATAAAGAGAACTATGAAACCCTAAGAAAAGAAATAGCTGAAGATATTAACAAATGGAATACCATGCTTATGGCTGGGAAAAATCAACATTGTCAAATTGTCTATACTACACAAAGCAATATACAATTTTAATGCAATCCCTATTAAAGCTCCATTGTCATATGTTAAAGATCTCAAAAAAATAATACATTGTTTTATATGGAGTCAGAAAAAAACCTCGAATAGCCAAGACATTACTCAGAAATAAAAACAAAGCAGGAGGAATCACGCTACCAGACCTCAGACTATACTATAAATCAATAGTGATCAAAACAGCATGGTACTGGCACAAAAACAGAGAGGTAGATATATGGAACAGAATAGAGAACCAAGAAATGAACCCAGCTACTTACCGTTATTTGATCTTTGACAAGCCAATTAAAAACATTCAATGGAGAAAAGACTCCCTATGTAACAAGTGGTGTTATGTGAACTGGCTATTGACCTGTAGAAGACTGAAACTGGACCCACATCTTTCACCTTTATCTAAGATAGACTCTCACTGGTTTAAAGATTTAAACTTAAGACAAGAAACTATAAAAATACTAGAATAAAGTGCAGGGAAATCTCTTGAAGGAATTGGCCTGGGCAAATATTTTATGAGGAGGACACCCTGGGCGATTGAAACAGCATCAAAAATACACTACTGAAACCTCATCAAACTAAAAAGCTTCTGCAGAGCCAAGAACACAGTAAGTAAAGCAAGCAGACAGCCCTCAGAATGGGAGAAGATATTTGCAGGTTATGTCTCCGACAAAGGTTTAATAACCAGAATCCACAGAGAACTCAAACATATTAGCAAGAAAAGAACAAGTGATCCCATCGCAGGCTGGGCAAGGGACTTGAAGAGAAACTTCTTTGAAGA
This sequence comes from Nycticebus coucang, assembly GCF_027406575.1. NCBI lineage: Eukaryota > Metazoa > Chordata > Mammalia > Primates > Lorisidae > Nycticebus > Nycticebus coucang. Next base: position 4,796,068 of record NC_069800.1, on the reverse strand, counting down.
AGACAGGTGCGTGGCCCACAGGCACATGAAAAAAATGCTCATCCTCCTTAATCATCAGAGAAATGCAAATCAAAACTACTTTGAGATATCATCTAACTCCAGTAAGATTAACCCACATTACAAAATCCCAAAACCAGAGATGTTGGTGTGGATGTGGAGAAAAGGGAACACTTCTACATTGCTGGTGGGAATGCAAACTAATATGTTCCTTTTGGAAAGATGTTTGGAGAATACTTAAAGATCTAAAAATAGACCTGCCATTCGATCCTATAATTCCTCTACTAGGTATATATCCAGAAGACCAAAAATCACATTATAACAAAGTATTTGTATCAGAAGATTTATTACAGCCCAATTCATAATAGCTAAGTCATGGAAAAAGCCCAAGTGCCCATTGACTCACGAATGGATTAATAAATTGTGGTATATGTACACCATGGAATATTACGCAGCCTTAAAGAAAATGGAGACTATACCTCTTTTATGTTTACATGGATGGAGCTGGAAAATATTCTTCTTAGCAAAGTATCTCAAGAATGGAAGAAAAAGTACCCAATGTACTTAGTCCTAATATGAAACTAATTTATGGCTTTCATAGGAAAGCTATAACCCAATCTCAGCACAAGAATATGGGGAAAGGGGCAAGGAATGAGAGGGGGAGAGGAGAGGATGGGTGGAGGGAGGGTAATTAGTGGGTCCACACCTATGGTGCATCTTAGAAGGGTACAGGTGAAATTTACTAAATGTAAAATATAAAAATATGAACATAATAATTAAGAAAATGCAATGAACTCTATGGTAACCAGTTCAATGAAAATATTTCAAACTGTATATGAAACCAGCACATTGTACCTCATGATTCCATTATTGTACACAGCTATAATTTAATAATAAAAAAAGAATTGTAAATGTCTTAAGTTTGAAAGGCACTTTCATGTAAAGTTTAACTTAGATGGACATAACCCCATTGTAGGTAAGAAGCTTCTATAGTAAGACCTTTTTTATGGCTTTACTGAGCATGGTATTTTGAGATTCATTTATCAAATCTCATCACAGTAGGTATTGTGGTTCACTCTTTTTTAGTGCTGTTTGTAGATACCACAACATATTTATCCATTTGTTTATTAATGAATATTCCGGTTGTTTCTAGTTTTTGATCAATCCAAATAAAATTGCCTTGAACGTTCTTTGTGTGGACTATTCTTTTATTGCTCCTGCATAAACAAGTAGAACTGAGACTGCTGGATCAAATGGAAAGTGTAGGTTGAACTATTTCAGAAACTGCCAATTTATTTTCAAAAACTATTTCTACCCAATTTTAATTTGGCCTGGGCAGGGTGCCTCATGCCTGTAATCTCAGCACTTGGGAGGCTGAGGCATGTGAATTGCCTCGGCTCACAGGTTTGAGACAAGCCTGAGACAGAAGGAGACCACGTCTCTGAAAAATAGATGGGGGTTGTGGCAGGGCACCTGTAGTCCCAGCTACTTGGGATGCTGAGGCCAAGAGAATTGATTGAGCCCAGGAGTTTGAGGTTGCTGTGAGCTATGACACCACAGCACACTACCGAGGCCTGACAGAGTGAGACTGTCTCAAGAAAAAAAAAAAAAAAAAAAAAACAACTATTTCTCCCACTTCATATTCTCACTAACAGAGTGTGAGAATTCCAGTTCCTCCACTTCCTTCTTTACACATGGTATGATTACTCTTCATAATCAGAGGCGTTCTAATAGGTGTGACTTCTGAAAATATCCATCAGTATCCCCCACTTGCTCTAGCTATGTCTTCCTTTACAAGTGGTGCTTGTTTATAGTCCTGAAATATCTCTTGCTCTGTAGTAAATGACTTTTCATCCCATGTCATTTATAGATATTCACCATCAAACAGCTTCAGACAAAGTCGTTTTACATTTTTTTTTTTGTGTGTGGTTTTTTGGCCAGGGCTGGGTTTGAACCCGCCACCTCCAGCATATGGGACCAGCGCCCTCGTCCTTGAGCCACAGGCGCCGCCCGACAAAGTTGTTTTTCACACATCTGTTACAAACCCCACCATACTGCCTGGGTCATGGGGTTTGGGCCACTAAGACTCATCCCCCATTTCCCCAGCCTGGCATATTTATTTATTTATTTATTTATTTATTTTTTATTGTTGGGGATTCCTTGAGGGTACAATAAGCCAGTTACACTGATTGCAATTGTTAGGTAAAGTCCCTCTTGCAATCATGTCTTGCCCTCATAAAGTGTGACACACACTAAGGCCCCACCCCCCTCCCTCCATCCCTTTTTCTGCTTCCCCCCCCATAACCTTAATTGTCATTAATTGTCCTCATATCAAGATTGAGTACATAGGATTCATGCTTCTCCATTCTTGTGATGCTTTACTAAGAATAATGTCTTCCACTTCCATCCAGGTTAATATGAAGGATGTAAAGTCTCCATTTTTTTTAATGGCTGAATAGTATTCCATGGTATACATATACCACAGCTTGTTAATCCATTCCTGGGTTGGTGGGCATTTAGGCTGTTTCCACATTTTGGCGATTGTAAATTGAGCTGCAATACACAGTCTAGTACAAGTGTCCTTATGATAAAAGGATTTTTTTCCTTCTGGGTAGATGCCCAGTAATGGGATTGCAGGATCGAATGGGAGGTCTAGGTTGAGTGCTTTGAGGTTACTCCATACTTCCTTCCAGAAAGGTTGTACTAGTTTGCAGTCCCACCAGCAGTGTAAAAGTGTTCCCTTCTCTCCACATCCACGCCAGCATCTGCAGTTTTGAGATTTTGTGATGTGGGCCATTCTCACTGGGGTTAGATGATATCTCAGGGATGTTTTGATTTGCATTTCTCTAATATATAGAGATGATGAAGATTTTTTCATGTGTTTGTTAGCCATTCGTCTGTCGTCTTTAGAGAAAGTTCTATTCATGTCTCTTGCCCATTGATATATGGGATTGTTGGCTTTTTTCATGTGGATTAATTTGAGTTCTCTATAGATCCTGGTTATCAAGCTTTTGTCTGATTGAAAATATGCAAATATCCTTTCCCATTGTGTGGGTTGTCTCTTTGCTTTGGTTATTGTCTCCTTAGCTGTACAGAAGCTTTTCTGTTTAATGAAGTCCCATTTGTTTACTTTTGTTGTTGTTGCAATTGCCATGGCAGGCTTCTTCATGAAGTCTTCCCCCAGGCCAATATCTTCCAGTGTTTTTCCTATGCTTTCTTTGAGGATTTTTATTGTTTCATGCCTTAAATTTAAATCCTTTATCCATCTTGAGTCAATTTTTGTGAGTGGGGAAAGGTGTGGGTCCAGTTTCAGTCTTTTACATGTAGACATCCAGTTCTCCCAACACCATTTATTGAATAGGGAGTCTTTCCCCCAAGGTAAGTTCTTGTTTGGTTTATCGAAGATTAGGTGGTTGTAAGATGTTAGTTTCATTTCTTGGTGTTCAATTCGATTCCAAGTGTCTATGTCTCTGTTTTTGTGCCAGTACCATGCTGTCTTGAGCACTATGGCTTTGTAGTACAGACTAAAATCTGGTATGCTGATGCCCGCAGCTTTATTTTTGTTACAGAGAATTGCCTTAGCTATACGGGTTTTTTTCCGGTTCCATACAAAACGCAGAATCATTTTTTCCAAATCTTGAAAGTATGATGTTGGTATTTTGATAGGAATGGCATTGAATAGGTTGATGGCTTTGGGAAGTATAGACATTTTAACAATGTTGATTCTTCCCATCCATGAGCATGGTATGTTCTTCCATTTGTTAATATCCTCTGCTATTTCCTTTCTGAGGAGTTCATAGTTTTCTTTATAGAGTTCCTTCACCTCCTTTGTTAGGTATATTCCTAGGTATTTCATTTTCTTTGAAACTATGGTGAAGGGAGTTGTGTCCTTAATTGGCTTCTCATCTTGACTGTTATTGGTGTATACAAAGGCTACTGACTTGTGGACATTGATTTTATATCCTGAAACATTACTGTATTTTTTGATGACTTCTAGGAGTCTTGTGGTTGAGTCTTTGGGGTTCTCTAAGTATAAGATCATGTCGTCAGCAAAGAGGGAGAGTTTGACCTCCTCTGCTCCCATTTGGATTCCCTTTATTTCCTTGTCTTGCCTAATTGTATTGGCTAGAACTTCCAGCACTATGTTGAATAGTAAAGGTGACAGAGGACAACCTTGTCTGGTTCCAGTTCTAAGAGGAAAAGCTTTCAGTTTTACTCCATTCAGTAAAATATTGGCTGTGGGTTTGTCATAGATAGCTTCAATCAGTTTTAGAAATGTGCCAGCTATGCCAATACTCTTCAGCGTTCTAATTAGAAAAGGATGCTGGATTTTATCAAATGCTTTTCTGCATCTATTGAGAGGATCATGTGATCTTTATTTTTGCCTCTGTTAATATGGTGGATAACGTTTATGGACTTGCGTATGTTAAACCAGCCTTGCATCCCTGGGATGAAGCCTACTTGATCATGATGAATGACTTTTTTGATGATAAGCTGTAATCTATTGGCTAGGATTTTGTTGAGAATTTTTCCGTCTATATTCATGAGTGAGATTGGTCTGAAATTCTCCTTTTTGTTTGGGTCTTTTCCTGGTTTTGGTATCAGGGTGATGTTTGCTTCATAGAATGTGTTGGGGAAGATTCCTTCTTCCTCAATTTTTTGGAATAATTTCTGCAGTACAGGAATAAGCTCTTCCTTGAAGGTTTGATAGAATTCTGGAGTGAAGCCATCTGGACCAGGACATTTTTTAGTTGGAAGCTTTTTTATTGTTTCTTTGATCTCAGTGCTTGAAATTGGTCTGTTCAGGAGCTCTATTTCTTCCTGGTTAAGTCTAGGGAGAGGGTGTGATTCCAAATATTGATCCATTTCCTTCACATTGTCAAATTTCTGGGCATAGAGTTTCTGGTAGTATTCAGAGATGATCTCTTGTATCTCTGTGGGATCAGTTGTTATTTCCCCTTTATCATTTCTGATTGAGGTTACTAGAGATTTTACTTTTCTATTTCTAGTTAGTCTGGCCAATGGTTTATCTATTTTATTTATTTTTTCAAAAAACCAACTCCTTGTTTCATTAATTTTCTGAATGATTCTTTTGTTTTCAATTTCATGGATCTCTGATTTGATTTTGGATATTTCTTTTCTTCTACTGAGTTTAGGCTTAGATTGTTCTTCTTTTTCCAATTCCATAAGATCTCTTGTGAGATTGTTGATGTGCTCTCTTTCTGTTTTTCGAATGTAGGCATCTAAAGCGATGAATTTTCCTCTCAAAACTGCTTTTGCAGTATCCCAGAGGTTTTGGTAGCTTGTGTCTTCACTGTTGTTATGCTCAAGGAAGTTAATGATTTCCTGTTTTATTTCTTCCTGCACCCATCTGTTATTCAACAGAAGATAGTTTAATTTCCATGCCTTTGGGTGGGGTCGAGCAGTTTTGTTAGAGTTGAGTTCCAGCTTTAGTGCCTTATGGTCTGAGAAGATACAAGGTAAAATTTGAATTCTTTTGATTCTGTTGATATTTGCTTTGTGTCCCAGGATATGATCAATTTTGGAGAATGTTCCATGGGGTGATGAGAAGAATGTATATTCTTTGTCTTTGGGGTGGAGTGTTCTATATGCGTCTATCAAGCATAGTTGGTCTAAGGTCTCATTTAAATCTCTTATATCTTTGTTTAATTTCTGTTTAGAGGATCTGTCTAGCTCTGTAAGAGGTGTGTTAAAGTCCCCTGTTATGATGGTATTATCAGATATCATATTGCTCAGGCTGAGTAAGGTCTGCTTCAAGAATCTGGGAGCATTTAAATTGGGTGCATAAATATTTAGAATTGAAATGTCTTCTTGTTGTAGTTTTCCCTTGACCAATATAAAGTGACCATCTTTGTCTTTTTTGACTTTAGTTGCTTTAAATCCACATGTATCTGAAAATAAGATTGCAACTCCTCTTTTCTTCTGAATTCCATTTGCCTGAAAAATTGTCTTCCAACCCTTGACTCGGAGCTTTAATTTGTCTTTTGAAGCCAGGTGTGTTTCTTGCAGACAGCAAATGGATGGCTTGTGTTTTTTAATCCAGTCAGCCAATCTATGTCTCTTCAGTGCGGAATTCAAGCCATTAACATTTATGGAGATAATTGATAAGTGTGGTAGTATTCTATTCGTCTTATTTGGTGAGAGTTCATTGCTTAGTTTTATCTTTTGCATCAGTGTGGAGGTTAGGTTCTGTCCTTTGATTTCTGAGTTCTTACTTTGCTGCTGATCCATTGTGGTGGTCAGTGTGCAGAACAGGTTGAAGTATTTCCTGTAGAGCTGGTCTTGTTGTGGCGAATTTCCTCAGTGTTTGTATATCCGTAAATGATTTGATTTCTCCATCAATTTTGAAGCTTAGCTTAGCAGGGTACAGAATTCTGGGCTGAAAATTGTTCTGTTTAAGTAGATTAAAGGTAGATGACCATTGTCTTCTTGCTTGGAAAGTTTCATTAGAGAAGTCTGCGGTCACTCTGATGGATTTGCCCCTGTAGGTCAACTGGTGCTTACTCCTGGCAGTTTGCAGAATCTTTTCTTTTGTCTTGACTTTGGACAGGTTCATCACAATGTGTCTTGGAGAAGCTCGGTTAGAGTTGAGGTGACCTGGGGTCCGATATCCCTCTGAAAGCAGTGTGTCAGAATCTTTGGTGATGTTTGGGAAATTTTCTTTTATAATATTCTCTAGTATGGCTTCCATTCCTCTGGGGCATTCTTCTTCCCCTTCTGGCATTCCTATAACTCGTATGTTGGAACGCTTCATAAAGTCCCATAATTCTGACAGTGAACGTTCTGCTTTCTCTCTCTTCTTTTCTGCCTCTTTTACTATCTGAGTTATCTCAAAAACTTTGTCTTCTACCTCTGAAATTCTTTCTTCTGCATGGTCTAACCTGTTGCTGACACTTTCCATTGCATCTTTAAGTTCCCTGATTGACTGTTTCATTTCCTTCAGCTCTGCAATATCCTTTTTATATTCTTCATATTGTTCATCTCTGATTTGATTCTGTTTTTGGATTTCCTTTTGGTTATTTTCCACTTTATTAGCAGTTTCCTTCATTGTTTCCATCATTTCTTTCATTGTTTTCAACATGTGTATTCTAAATTCCCTTTCTGTCATTCCTAACATTTCTGTATAGGTGGAATCCTCTGCAGTAGCTACCTGATGGTCCCTTGGCGGGGATGTTCTGGACTGGTTCTTCATGTTGCCTGGAGTTTTCTGCTGATTCTTCCTCATGAGTGATTTCTTTTATCTGTTTCCTTGCCCTCATTTTCCTTTCACTTCCTCTTGCTCTTTAAGTTCTTGTGCCTGTGGACTAAGGGTTACAGGACCAGAAGGGTGAGAAGGTTGAGGAGCAAAAAAGGGATGAAAGAAAGGAGGACTGAGTGATAAGAAAAAAAAGAAAGATAGAGAAAGGAGAGGGGGTGGGGATAAGGAATATTGAGAAAAAGAAGAGAGGTACAGAAAGAGGGAGACAGGGCAATATAGGTGTACAGTAGGGTACTTTGACACAACCTTAAAAAACCCCACCTTCTGGGAGTGCCCAGTTGGGTGGTTCCCTTGAGGTCAGCAGCTCTTTGCTAACCTGATCAGACACAGTACCCCACCTCCACCAAGTAGAGAGGAAAGACAAAAATGCTATAAATCAAACCAAAACAAGCAAACAGAAAACTTTACGGGGATACAGTTGGTTGAAAAACCAAATGATAGCGGTAGAAACACTAGCAAAAATGAAGTTGTAGTTATTAAAAAAGGCAGCAATGGGAAATTATAATTAAACTAGAAAAGTTGAGAAAGAAAAAGGGATCTGTATGGAAAAGATTGAAATCAAAAAGCAAAAGAACATCAACAATGTCAAAATAAACAAAAACAAACAAACAAAAAAAAAAAAAACAACCAAACAAAAAAAAGAAAAAAATACACAACCAAAAACAAAGCAGTTTGTATATGTTATTGAATATTGTCTGGGCAACATGTGGTCTTCTGGGGTATGAGATGTTAGTCACAGTTCTGATACGACTGGAGGCTGCTAATTTCTCAAACCCCAGCAGGTAGACACCCTAAATCTCTCTTCAGCCCACTTAAAAGGCACTTTGAACTTGTAAACTTGCTGAGCAGAAGCTTTCCCAGCTTTCTCGCTGGAATCACTGCTGAAGTGGCTATCTGCTTACCCAGTGTGCCAAAACCGGTCTCACTCTGCCCCTGAGGGTTAGGGCTGCAAGGCGGCTCAGACCCCACCCTTAGGCTACTTGGTTGCTGGGTTACAAGCTCCCACCCGTTTCTAGCTCTGCGACCCTGAGGGCGGAGCTTGCCGGGGCAGATCACTGACAATGGTTCCGTGTGACCCACCGCCAAACACTATTAGCTCCGTCTGGCTCAGCGGCTCAGACTGGGGCCCTAGACAACGGCCAAAGTTCTCCGCACTCACGCTCAGGCCTTCCCCAGGGCAGTTCAACTCAGTGCCAAGCCCAAGGACATCAAAACAGTTCACAGGTAAGGCCTTTCTGGTTTGCAGTCTCGCTGCTACTGAACTTACAGTTGTGGGCGGGTTTAGACGGATTGAACACACGCGACCACTTGCTGGTTTTCCACTGTTTTAGTCCTCCTCTTGGGGTCCAGAAGTCTCTTGATGACTCCCTGTATCCTCATAGGAGTGATGATAGGCAGTTGCCACCAGCCAGAGATGCCTGGAATCCTATCTCCCCAGACTCACGGTGCCCAGATGCAAGGAAGCTGTTACTCGGCTGCCATCTTGCTCCGCCTCCCCCCCCCAGCCTGGCATATTATGCTATAGTCATAGTCATGCCCTTGAGCAGACTGCCCTTCTGTTACTGTAGCGTTGTGAATACAAAAATGATAATCATAACATCAAAAGTCTTTGGGAACTACTCCAGCCTTTGGATTCTTCCAAAAGTAAATAGGACATTCAGCACCATATTTGCAAACTTTGGGAATGAGCAACAGGAAAAATAATCTGCCAGTGAAAAAACAAAGCTGAAAGTTTTCAATCTCAACCTAAGAAAAAATTACTGGTTTCTGAAGAGTAGAACTTGATGGATAAGGCCAATCAGCTACTCTGTGTTCATGGCACAGCCTATTTACTCAGTGGTGAAGATCTAAAAGCATGAAGATCTGTGTCTATGGGAGGAAAGACAGAGAGATAACTAATCATTCATGCAGTCTGTTTGGTCTTGTGGTTGTGAGCAGCTGCTTTCTGTGGGTTTCCTTAGTACTCCAGACCAATAGGATCCAAGGCAAGGGATCTTCCAGGCTGTTAAGGGTCCCTGAGTAGGGCAGATACCCAGAGACCCCCAGCACATCCCCAGACACTCAGTGGTTGCTGCTCCACCTCCCTGGTGATGAAGATGTGAAGGGGAGTTGGAATACATCCTCAAGGGGGGGGAGCGATCCTTGATGTGCCTCAAGTCCAGAATTGATGTCTAAGAGACACAGATAAGGGGATGCTTCAGAGGAGAAATAAGAGAATGGCAAAGATTTAACAAAGAGAATGGCGTGAAAAGGAGTGAAATGTTTTATAAGTTGTGTCTTTAAAACTTCCCCCTCTAGTTTTGGGAATTAAAACCTATATCCCTGCCCAAGGCCAATGATCAGAGAGGCAGGGGAATACCTTTTGTTCTTTGTACCACAGGAGAGGGCTCAGTGGAATTGTCTGGCAGAGATCACAAAATTGTCTTTCCAGGAGATGGCATGGATCAGATCCATCAACCATAGGTAAACAGCAGTATCCTGAAGCTGAAAACCCTCCCTTTAAAACTCTGTATTTCTGCTTGTAGTTAGGACAATGGCACTTTATTCTTTTTTTTTTTTTTTTTTTTTTTTTGCGTTTTTGGCCAGGGCTGGGCTTGAACTGGCCACCTCCAGCATATGGGGCTAGCACCCTACTCCCTTGAACTACAGGCACCGCCCAATGGCACTTTAAGCTGGGAGTCTCCATCCTCCTTATTTGCCAGCAAATTGATAAACCTCCCTTTCCTTCTCATCAAACCAATTGTCTCTCTTCTGATGCAGCCTTGGGGACAAGGATTAAACTTTCAGTAACAAAGGGTTGATGTTGTTTCTCCAAAGAACAACCTTCCCTGGCGGGGGCCCACCCTGAAACCCTTTCTCTCTTCGTACCATCATTGCCCAAATATAAAATTCACTGTTGTGCCAAGTAGAGACCAAGGAAGGAAGATGCAGCCAGAAGAGTGTGCAGTAGCTCAAGGATCTGGGAAAGGCACCTATTACTGGGAGGCCTAAGGGTGTTTGATAAGAAAAACTTTTTATTCATCTGTTGGGGCTTTGAAGCTAATACCTCCACACATGGCATTTTTTTTTTTTTGCCGGGGCTGGGTTTGAACCCGCCACCTCCGGCATATGGGACCGGCGCCCTACTCCTTGAGCCACAGGCGCTGCCCCACACATGACATTTTGACATGCTGGGCTGACTAAAAGATCCTCAAGTTCCATCTGACCTTCTCCCACTCTCCACCATCTGCTCTCCCAAAATTATAATGTTCCTTTATTTGCCTAAGATCCAGACACACCTAGGAGAACAACTGTTCATTTATTTCCCTCCACGTAAGACCAAGAATGTGATCATACCTGTATAGAGTCATTAAGAAGATAATGCCCAGTTTTAGACTCATCCAAATTTCAAATTCCAAGGAGAACTGTTGACCAGTTCATCTTTCTGCCCCATCCATCATCCTCCCCAGCAATCTTTATTGCTAGCTCAACAGAATTTCTCTTTTGACTCCTCCCAAACCCATTTTCCAGAAAGATACACAAGCTTCAAAACGCTGTTAGGATGTTTTCATTCTGAAGGCTCCTTTGTATATACATTAAATAAATTGGTATTTTTTTCTCCAATTAATCAATCTGTGTCAGGTCGGGTATTTTTCAGTAAACACTAGGGGGACAAGATCCTTTGCTCAATACACACTCAAACAATAAAAGGAACACATGAGCATGTCTTGAGTAATGTGAACATAGAGATATTGTCTATCATCAACAAACATTGGAAAACATACATGCCTGCACTTAGCCCAGCGATGTCCCTAACTAGGAAACATCGGAATACAAAAGAAACACAAACAGCTAAGTGAGGATATAATGTGCTTCGTAAAATGACGGTGACATAGGCAGAACATGATGGGAGCACAAAGTGGGACATCTGACCCAAGGAGTGGTCACGGGTGATATTTTGGAAGAAATGGCCCCTGAGCTATACCTTCCATAAACATCGGAGGAAGTGGACTTTGTAAAAAGACAGATCGTGGTGCCAGTCGTGCCTCCACCACTTCCAAGTACACTATGCAAGTGACTTAGCCTTTCTAAGCATTAGTTTTGTACATAAAATGAAACAAATAAGGTTCACCTTTCTGAATGATTGAAAATAATATATATGCACAATAAGGTCATACAAAGGTAGTTAATAAGTGTTCATTTTTATTAATCAAAGAGTTTAGCAAGATAAAATCTAGGATAGAGGAAATGCAGAGGATGCCAAAAAAGATACGCACATTTTGAGACAAGAAAAAACTGAATTAAAATTTTACAGTTTTTGGCCGGGGCTGGGTTTGAATCTGCCACCTCCGGCATATGGGGACCGCACCCTACTCCCTTGAGCCACAGGCGCCGCACTAAATTAAAATTTTAATACTCCATATATACTGATAACAAAAGATGAATACAAGTCCCATTTAAGCACCTCTTGTAACTGCAGAAGTCAAACATGACTTGAGTGTTACGATTTTACTTTCTAACTCTTACGATACTTGGGCTTCTATCAGCAAGAAAAATAAGAGGGATGGGTGTTCAGTAGGCAGTTAAAAAAAGTTAACCCATCACCTATGGATGTTTTTCTTTTACTTAAAGGTCTGTTTCAAACTTTTTATTTAGAATTTACTAAGAAAATTATAAACATCTTAGAAAATGTTTTGAATTAAACAAGTCCATTTTAGCCCTAACCTTCAAGAGAGCCTATATATAGAATGAAGAGAGAAATATGCATTTAAAATAGGACAACAGAATGAACAAAAAAGACAAGAAGCAAGAAAAGTAAAATATGGGATGAATATGGAACTTCCCAGATTCCAGGTTCCATAGTGCATGAACTTGGAGGTCTACCAAAAAAAGACTTATACAAAGTCTAATCATAGGATTATAGTTAGTGATTTAAAACTTCACTGAAATTGGTGTGTCTAAATGAAAATGTAGCTGTATGTATAAGGACAGCTTAGATAAAAAGCGTTTTACTTATTGTTCAATATATTTTATTTTTTTAAAAGGGCTCTGTGTTTATTTGAAAACAGGGTCTGATTTTGAAAATTAGATGTTGGCAGGTGGTCCACCCTCTCAGTGCCTCACTGTGGACCCTGCGGTTTCCATCTCTGATGTCATAACACTTGCCCACATCTTGGGAGCCACCACGAGCAATATCTTTCTGCGTGAATCATTCTCCCCCATCCAGGGAATTCACAATCCCATCTTCAAGGATATACTGAAGAAGGTAAATGAGGGATAAATGAGGAAACTTTTTTAAAAAATCACAGAAAAACGGAATTAAAAGATAAACATAAAAAATATAAAGTGTATTTATCACCATAAGCTTCATCAAGGTTAAGCCATATTTTTAAGCAATGGTACCAGCCATGTAGTCCATCTATAAATTGCTGAGGGTCCTCAGAATTTAACCACTTCAATGCAGTCTCTTTTACTTTTTTCTTTCTTTCTTTTTTCTTTTTTTTTTTTTAAGACTCATCTTGTCACCCTCGGTACAGTGCTGTGGTGTCATAGCTCACAGCAACCTCAAACTCTTGGGCTCCAGAAATTCTTTTGCCTCAGCCTCCCAAGGAGCTGAGACTACAGGCACCAGCCACAATGCCCAGGGTCTTTTTTAGAGACAGGATCTTGCTCTTGCCCAGGCTGGTCTTAAACCCAAGAGCTCAGGCAGTTCACCCACTTCGTCCTCCCAGAATGCTAGGATTATAGGTAGTAGCCAGTGCACCTGGACTTCTTTTATATCATTAACTGAGAAAACTATTGTGCCTTTTAAAGATTTTTTTAAGATTAGGAAGCAAAAAGAAGTCTGAAGGAGCCAAATTAGAACCGTAAAGTGAATACCTAATACTTTTCCACGAAAATTCCTACAAAATTGCCCTGGTTTGCTGAGAAGAATAAGAAGGAGCATTTTTGTGGTGGAGCTTTTTGTGAGCTTTCCCAAGCATTTTTCTAGTTAAGCTTTCACTAACTTTCCCAAAATATTCTCAAAATAAACAGATGTTATCATTCTTTGGCCCTTCAGAAACTCAAAAAAAAAAAAAAGTCTTAAACATCCCCCAAATTGTTGCTATGACCCTTGCTCTGGACTGAGAGCACCACCTTTGCATTGTCTGGACTACTCCCATCTCTTGGTCACAAATGCTTTGGTTGAGCTTTGTCTTCAGCAACTGTACTCATAGAACCATGTTTCATCTGCTGTTACAACTTTTCAAAGACATGCTTCAGGATCTTGACCCCACTTGTTTAAAATTTCCATTGAAAATTCTGCTCTTGTCTGCAGCCATTGTGACCTCAATGGTTTTGTCTTCCATTGAGTGGAAAGTTTGATGGACTTTCATTTTTCAGCTGGAATTGTGTAATCTGTGCCAATTGAGATGGCTGTGGTATTGGCTATTATTTCTGCTGTTTACGCCAAGAAGGCATAAATACAATACATTTTTCTTCACAAATTGATGTGGATGGTCTACCAACGTGGGCTTCATCTTCAACATTGTTTTGTCCCTTCTTAAAATGAATTATCCATTTGTAAACTACTAGTTTCCTTGGGCATTATCCCCATAAATTTTTTGTTAAGTATCAATGATTTTATTATTCTTCCTCCCCAGAATCATCATAAATTTGATCTTTGTTCCTATTTCAATTTTATCAAAATTCATGTTGGGCTGACAGGGCTCTTCCAAACTGATTCCTTATCCTTCTTGGTGCCTCAAACTAGATTCTGTTCAGACATGTTATGATAAGTTAGTATGAGTTCATTTGGGTGCAAAAAAGCCTTTTGAAATCAATGCATAGTTTTTCCATAATATGCATTTTCCATGCTTTTTTGAAGGTGACTTACATGTCATTTACTAAATTCATTGATTGAATACTTATTTTTTACTAGGCCCCATGCTAGTATTATGGAAATAATAATGAATAATAAATGGCCTCTACCCTCATAATGCTTATGGTTGATTTATACTTATCAAATTAGATGCTCTAAATGTGTTTTTTTAAACATTAATATTTGTGGCCATAGTCTACTGAACCATTAGAATCATTAGAATAATACATCACATAAGTTATAAAGTGCAAGTGTTCTCAAGAGCAGAATAATTAATAAACATTTATTTAAATCAATTTCAAAAACTAATCACACCTGATCCTTAAAAAACACTCCATGAGCAATTGAAATTGTGTAACCATGGCCCTTAATCCCTGAATTTAAATCTGTCCTCTTTATGTATAGCTCTAATCAAAAAAATTACTTCTTCATTATTATGTGGCAGGCTTCCTTCTTCCCATAAAAGACCAAAAAGTATTTAGAGAGAGTAGATGAAAATGTATATACCAGACTGCTATTTGTATGACAATCTGCGTATTGCTTGACAGAACAAAAAAGATGAAATCTGAATGATGTAAATAAAAGTAAAAAAAAAAAAACAACAACACATACCTGCAAGTGATGTAGGGTGAGCAACCTGCTGAGGAACGGGCATCAGACGGGCATTGTTATGATTGTGTGTGTCAACTTGGCTGCCGTGTGGTTGACCAATTGTGTGGTCAAATAGCAGTCTAACTGTTGCTGTGAAAGTGTTCTGTATGTGTGATTGACCTCTACCTATAATCAAATGACTTTAAGCAAAGGAGATTATCCTTGATAATGTGGGTGGGCCTCACCTAATCACCTGAAGGCCTTATGAGCAAAGACTGAAGTTTCCTGAAAAGAAGGAATTCTACCTTGAGACTGTAACATAGAAGTCTGGCCTGAATTTCCATCCTGGCCTGTAGATTTTGGACTTGCCATCATCCACAGACATGTTAGGCGGTTTCTTAAAACAAATCTATTTCTCTTTCTCTCTCTTCTACTTTTTCTCATATTCATTCTGTTTTTTATCAGAAGAAATCTAGCAGATATGGGGATTAATTCAATAAGAAGAAAAGTGATCAAAAGGTATTTAAAATAGGGTAATTTTAGAAAATCAAGAGATAAAGGAGAGGAAAACCCATTCTCAGTGTCTGGGTGCAGTGGCTCACACCTGTAACCTTAGCACTCTGGGAGGCTGAAGCAGGAAGGATCCCTTGAGCTCAGGAGTTTGAGACCAGCCTGAGCAAGAGTGAGACCACATCTCTACTAACAATGGAAAAATTAGCCAGGCATTTTGGCAGGTGCCCATAGTCGCAACTCCTCGAGTGGCTGGGGCAAGAGCATCGCTTGAACCCAGGAGTTTGAGATTTCTGTGAGCTAGGCTGACACTATAGCCCTCTAGCCTGGGCAACATAGTGAGACACTGTCTCAAAAAAAAAAAAAAAAAGCACCATTCATAGAATTAACATGGCGAGACCAGAATTAGGAGTATTGACAGAAGGTTTTC
The DNA here is from genome assembly GCF_027406575.1 of Nycticebus coucang. Lineage (NCBI taxonomy): Eukaryota > Metazoa > Chordata > Mammalia > Primates > Lorisidae > Nycticebus > Nycticebus coucang. The sequence goes on along the minus strand of NC_069800.1, from coordinate 4,780,420 downwards.
ATTGCAGAGTGTGAGATGACAGTCCACTCCTCACTTAGCCAAGTTCAAACAGTGCTTTTTGGCATGAAAAGAAGATGTGCTATGTCCCCAAATGACAGATATGGAGATGTCCAAGATCTAGGATTCAGCTCTGAGTAGCTCATTCAAAAGCTGGTATCTACAGAAACAGATCTTACATTGGAATATTTACCATTCCAGATTCAGGATTAAGTTAGATCCTACTAAAGAACCACTGAATTAGAGTTGATGGGAGCTGTAAAGCCCAGCAGAAGCAGTGACGCCTGGTGCAGAGCTCACTGGAGGTCTCCTGTGGTAGTTGATGTGTCCTAATGATCAGAACTTGGACATCCTCTGAGGACTCTTGGAAATCCCTGAAGTTACTTTTCAGGGGGTATAGAATCATGAATTTGCCAGTGCTGTGCATTGCAAACTAATAAAATATAATGTCCAAAATGTCAGTATAGCCGGGCACAGTGGCTCATGCCTATAATCCTAGCACTCTGGGAGGTTGAGGTGGCTGGATTGCCTGAGTTCATGGGGTCAAGAAACAGCCTGAGCAAGAGTAAGACCCCATCTCTAAAAATAGCTGTGCACTGTGGCAGGCTCCTGTAGTCCCAGCTACTGGGGTGGCTAAGGCACGAGAATTGCTTGAGCCAAAGAATTTGAGGTTGCTGTGAGCTAATGGCACTCTACAGAGGGCAACAGAGTGAGACTCTGTCTCAAAAATAAATAAATAAATAAAATTTCAGTATAAAAAGATCTAAAAAACTCCATAGTGTTCATATAATGTTGTTGCTAAACCAAATTCAGTAGAGTAAGCTTATGTACATTTTGTATATCATATAATTCCCATGTGCTTATTTACTATTCAAAAACATCACCATCCAATCCAGCTATACTTAATAGCACACAGATCAGCCTATAATGAGATTTTCCGTCTTTCAAGGTTAATATAAGAATTAATATTATTAACTAATGTTATGAATTAATATTATTAATATAAGAATATCAAGCAAAACTTATGTTTTTTAGGCTACCAGAAATCCAGCTCTTAAGAATTAGTTCCTGGCTTTAAAGTTTAAAACATTTCAAAATCTTCACAGGCTTAAACACAATCACACAGGGCCCAAAAAGGATAGCCTTTTTTCTTAAATGATGACTCAATCTGTCTTCTTAGACTGACTAAATGCCCCTTTCATTAAGCAAAGCCACTTATGCTTTTTAAGTCTCAGTTGGGGAAGGACCATGTTTGCAAACCACGTCCTTTTAACAGCCATAGAAACTTCAATAAAGAGTAAATTTTGAAGGGGGAAGGTGAAGGATAAACTTACCTATGGGGTACAATACACTCTACTCAGATGATGGGTACACTGAAAGCCCAGACTCTATGACTATACGATATATACATGTAACAGATTTCAACTTGTACCCCTAAGTCTATTCAAATAAAAAATAAGTTTTTTTAATTAAAAAAAATAGATTTTCAAGCCAAGTGAAGTGGCTATAATCCTAGCACTGTGGGAAGCCAAGGAAGGAGGATTGCTTAGCTCAAGAGTTAGAACAAAAGCAAGGCTCCACCTGTACAAAAATTTTAAAAACTAGCCAGGTGTTGAGACAGGTGCCTATAGGTGCCTACTCAGGAGGCTGAGGCAGGAGGATCCCTTGGATCTAAGAGTCTGAGGTTGGTGTGAGCTTGGCTGATGCCATGGCACTCTAGCCTGGGCAACTTTTAAAAACAATTTTAAAAGAGTATATTTTGGAATCACTGTTATTTATTTTTTTTTTTTAACTATGTCTCACTCAGTCATGCTGGGTAAAGTGCTGTATCATCCTCCTGGCTCACTGCAATCTCAAACTCCTGGCTTCAAAGGATTCTCTTTCCTCAGCCTCCAAAGTAGCTGGGACTACAGATGCCTTCCCCCATGCCTGGCTAGTTCGTCTATTTTAAGTAGAAACAGTATCTCACCCTTGCTCATGTTGGTCTTGAACTCCTGAGCTGGAGGGATCTTCCCACCTCAGCCTCCCAGAATGATAAGATTAAAGATGTGAGCCACTGCACCTAACCAGAGTCACTATTATTTTAAGACTTCTCCCATCCCCTCCCATAATGGGTCATTGAAAAAAAACCCAGATGAAAATTATAGAAATGGTTGGACATAACATTTGACAGCATTGCTACTGACACAGAACCTAAGGTACCTTCTCCATCTGTGCTGGGCAACACCTCTGTCCTTTCCTTCCTTGCCCCTCCAGTCCTTCCTTCCTTCTTCCTTCCCTTCTCCTTGCATTCCCAACCATACAGCACTCTCACCTCCACTCCTCAACCTTCTCCTGCCCACCACAACCACAACAGAAAAGTGCATTAGCAGATGATCCATTACTAAGCCGAGAGCAAACATACCCAGACTATCTACCCACTCGCACAGGTTAAACTGCAGCAGCTGGGGAGGGGACTGCTCCCTGTGTTTGTGGAGCCTTCCTGCTCTTGGTTTTTTCTGGGAAGAAAGGCCCAAGATTGCATGTGGTGGGAAATTGTTTCCTACCTGAAAAAAGCATGAACCCCTGTGGGTCATCAGTCTCTGAGGAACGGCTGCCATTGTGGATCCTCCTGGGTTAGGTACCCAGCAAGAATTACCTGAGTCCATCCAGTTTTTTAAACTGTACCTGCAATGGACCAGTCAGCATCAAGTGCTGGGTAAGTGCACCAACGGACAGGACATGGGGGCCCTGCCCTGAAGAAAGGTGTGCCTCAGTCATGACAAGTATCAGCAATGCTGATTAGAATAAGCTAGTATTTTCCATCACTTGCTCATGTCCTTGCTGCCCACATCGTGATGTGTGTGGTTGAAAACATCCACACATGAAAGGAAAGCCAGGGCGCTGAATTGATGCTTCCCACCTGGTTCTTCTAGAATCAATTGCATTCTGTACATTTAGAACTGTACTTTTTTCTTTCTTTCTTTCTTTTTTAGAGACAGAGTCTCACTTTGTTGCCCTCGTTAGAGTGCTGTGGCATCACAGCTCACAGCAACCTCCAGCTCTTGGACTTAGTTGATTCTCCTGCCTCAGCCTCCAAAGTAGCTGGGACCACGGGCGCCTGCCACAAAGCCCGGCTATTTTGTTGTTGTTGTTGCAGTTTGGCCAGGGCTGGGTTTGAACCCACCATTCTCAGTATATGGGACCAGCACCCTACTCACTAAGCTATGGGCACCACCCAGAACTGTGTTGTTTTTTTTTAACCTACTGTACTTTTAGTTTCTCTTCTCTAAAATTAGACCCTTGATCTTACAGAGATAAGGAAGATGGATGGCTGGGAGGTGGAGAGAAGAGCCCACGTTTCCTGTGGCCTCCATTCCTGTTTACCAATGACTGTGCCTGAGACCTAAGTGTCAGATGCCCTGCAGGTGCAACGTGAGAAATGCACCAATGCCTGTTCCTCACCACTTAGGAAACTTGTCTTGAGAAACCACTTTCTATAGATCGCATATATCTTCCTCGTGAGCTTCAAAACTGTGGAATCTCATCAACAAGGGGTTTCCAACCCTGCTCTGCACCTGGAAGAGCCTGTGGATCTCCTCCATCTTCCTCAGATCCTGCATTTATAAATCTCCAAAAGTCAGCTTCAGAATGTTTTCCCTTGAGGTCTGACAAAGATTCTTCCCTTGACCCAACTCTAGGCAGGCTCTCCAAGCCCTCTTCTCACCTAGGCCTCCTCCTTGGCCTAAAAGGACTTGCACAAACACTAACATAGTTTCTAACAGCTCATGCCTGAAGAAATGCAAGGCTTCTAGAAAAATTTCCTGTCTGTCTGGCCTCACCTGTAGAGAGGGCCCCTGTGTCCCAGTCTTATAGGAGGGTGGAAGGCAAACTTTGATGCACAGCAGGTAACAAACCCAAGTAGGTTTCGCACACAGCAACTCCCCTATTCTGCTTTTTGGCATTTTTTGCTTCCCTGACTCTCCTGGGTGTCCACTCACCCTCCTTCCTTCTCCTTTTTTCTCCCTTTAAAATGCCCAGTCACTTCTGTACAAATCAAACTTGAATTTAGCTCATGCTGAACTCTCCTTCCCTATTGCAATATTTGTCACTGATTAAAGTGTGTCTTTACCACACTTTACCAATGATAGTGTAGATATATATTTATTAACATGAAAAGATACTTTCTACTCATATAAAAATAAGAAAAGTATGAGCCAGGCATAGTGGCTCACACCTATAATCCTAGCACTCTGGGAGTCTGAGGCAAGAGGATCACTTGAGCTCAGGAATTGGAGTCCCAGCCTGAGCAAGAGTGAGATCCCATTTCTACTAAAAATGGAAAAATAGCTGAATGTGGTGCTGGGTGCCTGTGGTTCCAGATACTTGGAAGACTGAGGCAGGAGGATTGCTTGAGCCCAGAAGTTTAAGGTTCCTGCCCAAGTGACAGAGCAAAACTCCATTGCAAAAGAAAAAAGGAAAAATGTGTTGATACATGTGGTATAGACACAGCATAACCCCACTTGTGTGTGCATGTATTTGTTTCTGTAGACATGGTCTATGTATGTACATGTGTGTGTGTTTACACATTTTATGTACACGGGAAAAAGCCCAGAAGACTCTCCCAAATGGTTATTTCTGATAGTATCCTATGTAATTTTCTTTTGCATTTGTCTTGATAACATTTGCTAATTTATAATGTGAATTATATGTATGAAAGATAGGAGCCCCACTTCCTCAGCATGGCCAGAAAGGGAGTGGAGCTTCCACACCACAATGCACAGGTGATGAGGAGAGTCAGGGGAGGATTGGTCATTGCCTTGGCATTAGTGACAGTTAAGATCAATGTCCTGCTGAGCCACATGGGAGACAAAAGGACAAAATCAGTGATTTTATTTAAAATATTCACATTATAAAAAGTCACTCAATAATTAGTTACCAAAGACTATAAGGCAGACATTATCCCAGGGCAGGACAGGGGAGGATGAGCTAGGTTTAAGGACTGCTGCAATGAGATGGGTGAGAGAGACTGGGTTCAGGTCTGACTCCAATAAGGACGAGTAGGGATTTATATCTGAGGACCAGGGTCATGGGTAAGTGGATGGAGAATTACTAAGAGGAAACATCAAGGTGAACAGGGTTTCTGTTAAATGGACTCGACAGGAGTTGACAGGACTCAACAGTTCATTTGCTACTGAAGGCAGGTAGTGTGATAAGATATCTAAGGTGGTCAGATACCAAGGTGGGGGCTTTTAACTAAATCAACTTAGGATTGTTGTTCAAACTGGATTCTAAGAGGACAGAAATGGAAGTTTAAAGTTGGGCGTAATAAAAAAGGACTCCGAGAAACCTGCCAAAGGTTTTGTTTAAAGGAGAGAGTCTTTGAAATTCATTGCAGATTTTTGCACTAATTTTGATTTTTAAGCTATTTCATTACAATATGATTTGTTTCAATTCCCTAATTTGTTGTCATCCCCTAATATTTTGACGCCAAGGCCTGCCTAGCCTCACCCTTGTTCTGCCCATGATTGCATCTGGGAGGTGGGGGAGGGAGGTGTCTGGGGCTCATCCAGAAAGCAGAGAACTCTGAAAAGTGACCCCACCAATGACCACACCATGCCAGTTGGAATGATGCATATGGAACACAGGAGACTAGGTGGGGAAACTCTAATCTGAGCAGAGTGAGGAGGCTGAGGGGTGAATATTTAAGCTCAGAACTTGTATGTGCATTGAGTATTTAAAAATTGAGTAGGGATAGAACAGCACCTTCACTTTGAGGACTGAACTCTGACCTTTTTCTTTGTGCAAATTCCTTTCTTACAGGCCTGGTGAGTCACGTCTGAGATAAAATCTCAGGAAATGGGTTATATTAACCCAATATAATGTGGTTTATGTTCCCACCTGCTTCTGGTCTACCACCACTTGACAGAAAACCCTCTTAACTCAAGCATCCCAGTGATAGGAGTCAGAAGACTTTTAGGAGGTTTGGGGTTGGGCATGAAGTTTCATAACTGCCACAAAGCACTCACGTGACCTATGCAACCATTAGTCAATAACTGTCACTGGGTGGGACTTATCAGGAGGAAAGACCCACCTGCAAGGGGATTGAGTGACGAAAGCCCACCAGCATGAACAGGGAGCCAGTAACCACAAGCCATTGTAATTTGAAAGAACCAACCAGAGTTCACCACCAATACCTGGGAGGACATTTAGACTTAAAACCCCAGACAAAGCCAGAAGTGGCAACCCGCCTGGGGCCCTCGGCTGTACCGAAGACTTTGCTTTTCTCTTAACTATAACAAGATCTGTCCTCTCACTTACTCGTGGTCCATTCATTCATTCTTTAATTCCTGAGACCAAAGACCAGGCAAGGAAATTCTGGCATCAATAGCAACCCCTGCTATAACTCAAGCTTTCCTTTCTACCAACTCCAGGTCTTAGACAAAGCTTAACTCTTTCAACCAATTGCCAAATAAAAACTTCCTAAAATCCATTTAAGGCTTGTAACCCCTGGCTTCAAGATGTCCCACTTTTTCAGGCCAAACCAACGTATAACTGGTTTTGATTTCTTATTTTACCTATAATTCCTATCCCTGTGAATGCATAAAGCTAAACTATAATCTGGTCACCTCAGACACATTTTCATAAGACATCTTGAGAACTTGTGTCCCCCAGGCCCTGGTTGCACACATTTGGCTCAGAATAAACCTCTAAATTATATTATAGAACTTAGCTTTTTCTCCTTTGTGGAAGAGAAGGGAAAATGTACCCTCAGCCCCCAGAAGGTTCACTGAAACATTAACTCACAATAAGGCAGATTAATAAAAGAAAGAGATTACAAATTTATTTACCATGCACACAGGGAAATCACAGAGGAGTTACTCAATATCACAGCCCAGAAGATTATCCTCATTTTAGAGGGGAAATAAGAAGTATAGGTAATTCTGTTGAGGGGCAATAAATTATTACTAGAGAGGATGGATAGATACTGTAGAGAATGGATGGATGGTAGGGGGCAAATTGACTTGTGAATGATTCTCTTTGGAAATTAAATTATCCTAAGAGATGGGCATTATTCTTTAAATGGATTGGGCCAGGTCTAGATATGGAGGTAAGGGGAGGAAAGACAATAGTTTTTCTAGGTTTGTCTGTATCTCAGACAGGTAAAGTAACTTCAAATCTTTGGAGAGAGCCAATGGTGCAGGTCTATTTCAGTCAACTCAGTATGTCAAAATTTTGGAGTAAAAATATTTCTAATTTCCTTCACTATTCTCGTGTAACTGGGGTGCCAGAACCAGGAGGAAGAGCCTATGGGTTAAAATTCTATCTTTCATTTACCAAAATTCAGAATCCTAAGAAGACAGAAAGATGATTCTCAAAGCCTGCCTTACTTTGAGAATGTTTCATACAGTCCTTATATCCTCCCCCAAAGTTACTATCTTTAGCTGTACTCCATCTAGCCCTCTCATCTCTAGCCAAATTACTCAGTGTTTGTTACTCCCACAAGCTGCACACTGGGAATGTTACCAGACAAAGTGGGTCAGGCTGCCTGTTGCTGTCAGCCAATATGTAGAGATGAGGATATGTCCACCAAACTTTATTATCAGAAGGCTAGCAATTCTGGTGAACAGTGAGAGTAGGGCCTCCAAGACTGTTCTGTTTTTTCATTTCCAAACTCACAGTTTTATACATAAAAGTTAAAAGCAAAAACCATATCAACTCTTATCTTACAACAGTAACCACCATACCTATGAACCATAATATCAATAATTGACATAAAACATGACCCATATAAAACATTCTGGTGGAAAGTCAGTCTCTTAAGTCAACTGTTCTGTTTTTTCATTTCCAAACTCACAGTTTTATACATAAAATTTAAAAGCAAAAACCATATCAACTCTTATCTTACAACAGTAATCACCATACCTATGAACCATAATATCAATAATTGACATAAAACGACCCATATAAAACATTCTGGTGGAAAGTCAGTCTCTTAAGTCAATCACCCTAAACTACTCGGGTACACAACTTCAGGTTGAAGCTGAATTTACCAAATGACAAGAATGTAAGACATTAGGTAATGGTCACATTGAAATTAGGTATGGGATTCTTTATCAGCTAGCCTAACCAGAAGGGTTTTCATACCTCCAATTTCTCAGCACCCACATAACAAAAGAAGGGAGTTTTTATACCTTTTAGTTGGGGTGAGGGAGAAGAGCAAGGTTTTGCAAGGTTAGATTTACAGGGTTGGGGGTTGGTTAGTTATGGAGGTGGGGGGACTGGGGATAGGAATGTGGTTTTATAAGGGTCTGCTGTAACTCTAGGTGAATCCCCTGTCTCTGCAGGATATGTTTCTTTAACAGCCCATTTCCACAAGGCCTACATGCTGAGGGGGGTGTTGAAGGGGAGGAAGAAAGAGAGTGCAAATGAGGGTCCATTTGGCCTTTCAGCGTAGGACCTGAACCCACCAGTCCAGCTGAGCCCTGGAGGCCCTGGCCTGACTGACTCCATCTTATTTTCAACACATGTGCTCTCAGGTGTTTTTTTTTTTTTTTCTCCTCTCCAACTCAGGGTCACTGTGGCCTTCATGTCCACTCAGGGGAGGTGGACATGACTTGTCTGATAACTAGTTACATCACTAAGCAACGTATTACAGCTTAAGGTGAAGGGGTGAGTGTGACACTGTTTTTCCTCTTACACTTGGATGAATTAGGTGGGTGGCCACAGCACTCAAAATGTACAAGTAGATGATATTGGCAAAGTTGATATTGAGAGCACATGTAGTGAGAATAAGATAGAGTTATTCAGGCTGGGTCTGCCATGACACGGCTGGTCTGGTCAGGTTAGGTCCCAAGTGATCTTTAACTCATGTCTCCCATTTTTGTTTTGTAAACTCAGTTTTAACCTGGAAGTGTGTGTATTAAGTAGTTTAGGGCAATTGATTTAGGAGATTCACTTTTTTTTTTTTTTTTTGAGACAGAGCCTCAAGCTATAGTCCGGGGTAGAGGGCTGTGGCATCACAGCTAATAGCAACCTCCAATTCCTGGGCTTAAGAAATTCTCTTGTCTCAGCCTCCCAAATAGCTGGGACCACAGATGCCCACAACAATGCCTGGCTATGTTTTGGATATAGTTGTCATTGTTTGGCAGGCCCAGGCTGGATTCAAACCCGCCAGCTCTGGTGTATATGGCTGGCACCTTAGCCCCTTGAACTACAGGTGCTGAGCCATGGAGATTAACTTTTGAATTAGAAATGTTCTGGGTTGTGAGTTATGTTGATTATTGTTTATTATGGGTCATGGGTTATGTCAGTAATTTTTGTTTAAGATAAGACTTAGTACTGTTCATACTTTTAACTTTTATGTATAAAACTATGATTTTGGAAATGGAAGAACAGAACAGTCTTGGAGAAGCTACTCTCACTGTTCTTCAATCACTGGCCTTCTGATAAATAAAGTTTGGAGGAGCTATCCCTGTCTCTGCATATTGGTTCATAATGACAGGTGGCTGGAATCTCTTCGTCCAATTATGCTGTGTGAAATAAAATAAAATCTTAAGTCTCTCCCTAAGCTGTTTACTGACTGGAACCCCTCTTGGCCAAGAGGACCCTTAAAACTGAGTCAGACATGTCTCATCAGGCCCCTCCCTTTTTAGAGACTTTGTGTCTTACTAATGTTGCAGGAAGGCAAGGCCCAATGGAGAGAAAGAGCATCCAAACACCATATTTAGGAGGAAAAAGGCTTTTATTTCAGCCCACAGAGCAAACAGCATAGAAAAATTCAAAATGGCCACACTCCCTGCCCTGCCTGGCTTGGTCTTTTCCTTTTTATCTCCAGTCAAAAAGTTCCAACCCACAGGTGTCTTTCTCATTGGTGGGTTTGAATCAAGCAGGACAAGCTGTTCCAGCTCCTACAGAAGTACAGGATTGCAGCAAAGTGGATATTTCCAGGTCCCAGGAAGTTAATTCTACAAATTCCTAAGAGCTGAGTCACCATGGAGAGGACCCTACAGGTGGATCCTTGGAGTCTCCTTGACAAGACCTCTGTTCTAGACCTCACACTTTCCTGGTATCCTCTCTCACTAACAGCCCTAAGGCTACGCAAGACCTACCTACAAGTCCTCAATATGTGTTTACACATTACAAACCATGTGAATCTGTACAGTACTTTGTCTCTAACTAACAGACCCTTTACCTTAAGCATTCCTTTTCACTGATTTCTGGTCTTTTACACAGAACCTTATTCTTTCAGCCAACTGTCAGCTAAAGAATCTTTAAACCCACCTATAACCTGTAAGCTCCCTACTTCCAGATGACCCACCTTTCTGGGCCAAACTAATAATGTATGTTTTCCATGTATTGATTTATGACTTCACCTGTAATAACTGTCTCCCTAAACTGTATAAAACCAAACTGTAACCCCACTATCATGAGCCCATGTACCCAAGGCTTCCTGGGTGTGGCTTTGGGTCATGGTCCTCAAATTTGGCTCAGAATAAACCTCTTTAAATTATTTTACAGAGTATGGCTTATTTTCCAAAGACAGTTATTAAACAAAAACAAAATGTAGCAAAAGTTTATGTACAATATAGAGCTTAATTTTTTTTTAATAAATATCTTTTAGAATCAGAACAATATACCTTAAAATGTGACTGGTGATTATCCCTGAGTGCTATGTTTATAGAGGATCTTGTAATCCAGTCTTTGAACAAATTTCAATGACCTCTGTGTGTTTTTTTATAATCCTCTTCTTTAACTGTTTGAAGTTTTGAGTTGTTTCCCCAAAATGGTGGTTCTCTGCAAGACAAAGTAGCTGAGATACTGAAGGCTCCAGGGCAGACTTCTTGACTCCAAGATTCACCCTAGCCCACTACCTTCTCTCAAGGTATGTGGTTCCCTGGTAGTTACACCACAAACTGCCCCTAAGGCAAGTAGTCCTTTATTTAATGGCCCCAAGATCTCCTATTAGTCAGGGGAACAGATTTGAGATAGATTCTCTTGTTCCCAACCAGATATCTTATGTATTAAATAATTCCCTTCTGCCTTGGCAATCCAATTTGTCTCAATAATAGGATCTTTGTGTGGGGATCAACTGAAACCCCCTGCAGTTATGTTGCAGAGGGAATGTTGCTGAAACAATATGGAAAAAATACTTTCCATCTCTGCAACTTTTGGGGAACAGAAACCTGTATCCTTGTCTCAGCCAGTGGTTGTGGAGAGGGAATGTCTCTTGTCTGTGCAACAGGAGATAGCTCAAGGGAATCCTCTGGATGGAGGTCACAAGATCCTCTTAGCCTGAAGTGGATAAATCCAGGCTGAGGCCACTATATTGTCTTGGCCCCAGAAGGGATGATGGGATCATAACCTTTAAAAGCTCCATCCTTCTTTCTGCTCAGAAGGAAGAATCTGGATTTTGAGACCATTGTCTGCCATTTTCCTCCTTTGCTGGCAAAGTGATAAACTTCTCTTTCCTTCTCCTCAAACTGCTTGTCCCCTTTTTCCTGATGTGGCTTCAGTGGACAAGTGCTGAACTTGCAGTAACAATTTCAACAACACAAGGATGTATGGGAAATGTAATCTTAAAGTCAGTAGGTCTATGTGTCATCAATCCCAAGATAATAGGGTGTAAATAATAAGTGACAGAAACCCATATTCATAGGTTTATTAAGACTTTGCCTTTGAGGATGAGCCTGAGAAGAGCACAGCCCAAGACCTGTATGTTGTGGATGGGCTCCCGAAACAAGAAGTTGAGAACTTCACATTTAAAGAAAAAGGGGTTACCCACAGGAAAGGGGAGGAGTGAAGGTGGTGATTCCTGAGGCTGATGGTGTTCTTGAGAAGTTCTGCTTAGTGCTTGGTAAATCTACATAATGTCAAATAAACATTCGAAAAGGGGGGTAGAGAAAATAGTCAATGCTGTGATCTCAGGTGGGTGAGAGTGATTGTGTCTCTTCCCTACTTTGCATCTGGGGGGAGATAAACTTGTACTTAACATCTAAATGTTTAAGCTAGGGGCCTAAGGTTGTAATTGACATGCACTCATTTTATAAGAGCCCTATATCTTGAAGAGGTTTGTTTTATTTTATTTATTTATTTATTTATATTAGGGCTGAAGGAAATAAGAAATATTTTACCCCAAAATGCACTTCCTTTACGTATTTTGAGATAGATGCAGGCTGGGGCAGGCACGATTCGCATCTGTAGATCTTTGTCACATGCAACCAGACCCTGCCTACTCCATCTGGAACAGGTTTGCTAAGAATCTTACATCTTTAAATGTTGAAATAAAAACGTTTTCCTGAGGGTTATTATCCTGAGGCTTATCTGCATAGTAAGACCATATTGACAGCTAGACTTCCTTTCTCCCCTGATACCTACAAAAACCCAGTGTGGTCATATTCTAAACTCCTGTACTTCTTAAAAGAGGACTCCAGAACTCTGCTGGGGAGAGAGGGTGGCTGTGCTTGTGCAGAGAATGCCAGTGCTCTACTTGGGGGAGAGGATGGCTGTGCTTGTGCAGAGGACTCCAGTGCTCTACTGGGGAGTGAGGGTGGCTGTGCTTGTGCAGAGAACTACAGTGCTCTACTGGGGAGAGAGGGTGGCTGTGCTTGTGCAGAGAACTACAGTGCTCTTCTGGGGAGAGAGGGTGGCTGTGCTTATGCAGAGGACTCCAGTACTCAACTTGGGGGAGAGGATGGCTGTGCTTGTGCTACTCAGTTTTCTGGCTCAGTTCTTTCTTTTGGTATAGTGGATTTTGGGGGGTCCTGAAATTTTTATTTTCCCTTTACAAAGAAAACCAGCGAGTCTTTCAAAGCTTTATGATTTATTCAGAACACTAGCACTTTTTTTTTGTTTTTGAGGCAGTGTCTCAACTGTGTCGCCCAGGCTGGAATGCAGGGGTGCTAATGTAGTGCCTCTATCTCCAGGGCTCAAGCACTGATCCCACCTCAGCCTTTCCAAGTACTGGGATTTCAGGCATAGCCACAGTGTCTAGCCCAAACATTCACATTGAATATAGTAAGTTGCACAGAGAAGAGCTCTAATTTTCTCTGAAAATAAAGATTCTATCTTCACTGAAAGAGAGAATCCTTCATATACCTCTAAAATTGGGAGGTTGTTGTTAAGTACATAGCTGGGAATCTGCCTCTCCTGGGGAATGAGGACAAGAATGGGACCCGCTCCCCTAAGATCCCATCTCATGTTTCTCACCTTAACCATTTTTTTTCTTCTTTTGAGACAGGAGTCTCACTGTCACCCAGGCTAGAGTGCTGTGGTATCAGCCAAGCTCACAGCAAACTCCGAGTCCTGGACACAAGAGATCCTCCTGTCTCAGCATCCTAAGTATCTGAGACTACAGTGCCTAGCTAGTTTTTCTGTTTTTAGGAGAGATGGGTCTCCCTCTTGCTCAGGCTGGTCTCAAACTTCTGAGCTCAATGGATCCTCCCACCTCAGTTTCCCAGAGAACTGGGATTACATGCATGAGCCACTGCACTGGCCTAAACTCACCTTAATCCTGATTGCCCACACTTGCAGAGGAGGGAGTACCCTACCAATTTACCAATCAGAACTTAGTCTGCCAACTGCAAAAGAATGTAGACAACTCTTTAGTACATGGACCAAGCCACACAGGTTCAATAGAGTCTTTAAGATGACCCAGAACAGACTCAGTGCCTGTAGCTCAAGCAGCTAGGGTGCTAGCCACATACCCCCGAGCCTAGCCCGGGGCTGCCAGACAGCAATGACAACTACAGCCAAAAAATAGCCAGGTGTTGTGGTGGGCACCTGTAGTCCCAGCTACTTGGGAGGCTGAGGCAGAAGAATCTCTTATGCCCCAAAGAGCGTGAGGTTGCTGTGAGCTGTGAACCCACAGCATTCTATAGAGAGCAACATAGTGAGACTCCATCAAAAAAAAAAAAAAAAAAAAAGATGATCTAGAACAGCCTGAGGACTAATTATTTTATCAGTAGTTCAAATCTACATTTTAGTCCACACCCCCACCATGGGCTTTCAAAGAGGCTCAGGTGAGGCCCACATAAGTGGTAAGACACTGGATCCAAAGTGAACTCTGAACTGATTCTGATTTAATCAGGCTCAATCAGGACAGTATAAAACAAAACCATTACCAAGGCATTTTCTTGTCATGACAATGGGGGCCATTCATTGTCTATGGCAAATGTATCTTGGTCTGTAAAACTGTCTTTCTCTTCCTCAATAAAGTTTGTTTAATGCTTGTCTTACTTTGGGGAGTCTGGTCATTCTTTGGCCAAGAGCACGAAGGATACACACAATTGCCTGACATCCAACACTGTGAGTAATTGGAACACAACTAAATTAAGAATTTGGGGTGGTGCCTGTGGCTCAGTGAGTAGGGTGCCGGCCCCATATACCAGAGGTGGTGGGTTCAAACCCGGCCCTGGCCAAAAACTGCAAAAAAAAAAAAAAAAAAAAGAATTTATTATGGGAGAAATAAATCTGTGGCCCTTCTGTATTAAATCAGGGCACCTGTTTCAAAATCAATTTGGTGATGTGCATACCTTTTGACCTGATAATTTTAGTTGTAAAGTTTTATCCTTGGGAACTGAGCTGAATTAGAAAAAATAAATAAACTTTAAGCACAAAGACACTGATTTTTCTGAACAAGTGGAATTAATCTAGTTGTCCTAACAAGAGAAACAAGCCGACTGGTTAGAGACTTGGTATGCCCATCAATGAGAAATTTAACCTAATTAATACATAGGTCAACTCCCAAGAATCTGCCCTTTAAAAAAGAAGACTCAACACTGTTATTCTAATCATCTGACAATGCAAGAAACTAATCACTTGTGGCAATCGAAAGAGTTTAATGTAGCATGTGGGGTCTTTTTTTGTGTGTGTGTGCATATGTTTTACTACTTGATTTTTCACTTAAGAGTATGTCTATTGTGGTATAACAAATCACCCTAAATCTTAGCTATTTAGATCACAAGTATTTTTTTTTTTAGACCATTTGACACATTTTTATCACAATGGTTAACATAGCCTTTCCGGCGTTACCTCAGTTACTGTGCCAAAACATTTACATTCTACATTTACCAAGTTTCACGTGTTTTTCTATATAGACAAACACATACCCTGAGAGCTTGGCACTTAACAAGATGGTAGAAAACAATTGAACCAGAACTCATTGCTTTCCCACACATCATCAAAACATGGGTAACTTCATAAGCAGAGTTGTTGAAAGTTCATGTTCCATTTTTGAATAGACAACTAAAAGAACATTTTATTTATCTCTTTGGGATGTTACAACCGCATTGAGACTCCTCAACGTTAAGATCTTGTAGCATTTTCAATCCAGGTTTTTTGGTTGGTTAGTTTCTATTTGCTTATTTGGGGTTTTGGTTTTGCACTTTACTGCACACTAACCAGTAAGAGAAAGGAAAACTAATATTTTGAAGGTTTTTTTAATAAAGGACAAAAGAAGGCAGAAATGTATTCATCTGATCAAGCCAGCTGAATGGTACTGCTAAGGGGTAGTCATATGGGAGAAAAATAAAATAAAATACAGAGAAAGAGTACAATTAATCATCGATAAAAAGGTTAGGCAGAAATTAAGCCCACACGCCCACTCTGAAGAACTTCCCTTTCTAAGAGTGTTTCATATTCCTTTTTCTATGGCTAAAGTGCCACCTAATGGTGGCAAAGGGAGCAAGTCTGTTCTCAGGTTTAGAGTCGCCACAATCTTTTCATTTGTGTAGCATCCTTCCATCAAGGGTTAGTTAAAATGAACCCTTTTTGGCCCCTCTCATATTAGAAACAGTAACAGGCAGTTGTAAGTGCAGGTGGTCAAGTTGTCAGCACCGACAATGTTAGGGATCATGGAGAAACTTAGCTCTTTCTCAGCAATCAGACAATGTGCATTGCATATTTACTTGAAAATTCAAGTTAAATGTACATAAAAATCATTAAGATAAAAGTCAAGAAAAGTCCTTCACTAGAAAATTCATTAAATAAATAATGATATAATGATATATCTTTTCAACAAAGTCCCATGGAACACAAAAGTTAAATTATTTAATGACAAGGGGAATAACATTTCTAATACCCCATTAAATGGAAAAAAATAATAATACAAACAATAATATATGGAAAGGTCTAAATTTGTAAAAGAAAATTAGAAATGCATATACCTGTATACAACACCCCAGAAACTAAGAGTAAGTGTGAACCACAGGATTAAGGTGATATTTTTCTCTTTTTTGTAAGTATGTATTACTTTTAAAATAAAAGTACAACTTAACATGTTTGTTTTTGTTTTTGCTTTGTAGAGACAGAGTCTCACTTTATCACCCTCTTTGGAGTGCCGTGGCATCACACAGCTCACAGCAACCTCCAACTCCTGGGCTCAGGTGATTTTCTTGCCTTAGTCTCCAGAGTAGCTGGGACTACAGGCACCTGCCACAGTGACCAGCTATTTTTTTGTTGCAGTTTGGCCGGGGCCGGGCTTGAACCCGCCACCCTCGGTATATGGGGCCGGCACCCTACCCACTGAGCCACAGGTGCTGCCCACAACTTAATATGTTTTACTAAAGACAAAAATATAAATAAGAAGAAAACAGGCAATACTATACTGTCATACTGTCATAAATTAGATAAAAGCATGGCTAATTTTTGCTAAAATTAGAGAAAATTTATTTAAAATTTTTGAATTTAATTTTTAATTTAATATGTATAAATATAGTATCAAATTCAGTTTTTTGCTTATATATTTCTCATTTCACTATAACTGAATCTATTTGAATATTGTCCCCTCCTTTCCTTATACAGCAAATTCTGGAGTAAATTTGTCAACTCAAATGCCTTCGGAGTCCAGAACATGTGGAACATAGGTGAATCTAATCACAGCAGGAAGTCGTGAAAACTGTGGGGAATCTGAGAAAGGGTAGCCACACTGTCAGAGAGCATTCAAATTCCAATGCTTCATGTCCTCTCCGCAGCTGGAGAGTTCTTGTCTCAAAGGCACTAGACTGAGGATTATAAAGCAAGAATTATATTCAATTAACTATAGCTCTGATGCTTGCACCAAAGCTTAAAGTTCAGGAGATGGTAGCTGAATCCATGTTTTGTTAAATGTCCATATTGCCGTTCTGATTTTGTTTAGCTAGCCTGTGTAATCAGGATCAACTGCTTGCCTGGATCAGTTTACCAGGTGACAGTATAGCTGGACCTGGCCCAGGTTCTAAACTTTGAACTCAGCCAAGGTCCTGAACTCCGGACTCAGCAACCCAGACATAAATTCTGACCCTACCACTTCCTAGGACTTTCAACAAATTCCTGAACTCCTTCAGTCTTAGTTTTCAAATTTGTACAAGAAGGCAATTATAATATCTAATATGACTGTATGAGGACCAAACTGAATTATACTCTGAAAATACCTGGAAATACGCACAGCTGAAACTTGGGAAATGTCATTTGCAGCGTGCAGCTCTGCCACCTGGAGCTGGTGCTGTGTCTTGCCTCAGGCCTTGAAAACAATTGCCAGTTGAAAGCTGAGTCTGTTTCTTTCATCCTTTCCCTTCCTCACTCTCCCACCAGCTTCCTTAAAGCTTTCCAGCCTCCCTCATTTCCGTGCCTCCTCACTTCACAGGGAACAGCACCCTCCATCACGTCAAGCTCTTAACTCTTCTGAAGGAAAATTCTTCTCAGGGCTTGACCACCAATTTGTAAGTAGCATAATAACTTTTCCACTACACAGGGCAGCTTTCCAGAGCTATTATACACACAGCACCTCCTCAAAGCTGCACAGCTTTGCATCTTATTTCCGACCAGGTTTCAGGCATCATAGATTTACTCTAATAAATGCTATTTGAGACTGGTGCCTCCAAACTTCTTACATGCCAGGTCTATAGACTCTCTCATCTCTCGCGCATCTTTTGGGCAGCACCTGTGGTTTAGTGGGTAGGGCACTGGCCCCCATATACCGAGGGTGGTGGGTTCAAACCTGGCCCCCGCAAAACTGCAACAAGAAAATAGCCGGGCCTTGTGGCGGGCACCTGTAGTCCCAGGTACTCAGGGAGGCTGAGGCAAGAGAATCGCCTAAGCCCAAGAGCTGGTGGTTGCTATGAGCTGTGATGCCACTGCACTCTACAGAGGGCAACAAAATGAGACTGTCTCTAAAATTTTTTTTTTGCAGATTTCTTTGGTATGGACAAACTATTTACATAAGAGAGATTTTCTTGTCCTAGCCCTAGTGATATTCGGTATGATATTGGGTTTTTTTTGGGGGGGATAGGTAAGGGCTGTAATGTGTTAATCTAGTCATAAATTAATCCAAATAGAAATGCTGCAGGCTTAACTTCAAATTATGGACATGAGATGAGCAAAATTTTCTAAATATTTCATGTTTTTATCTAAATTCCAAAAGCCAGAATGCAAGTATTAGATACTAGATTAAATTATGAGCCATTAATATTGTTGTATAGACCTGATAATAAGCAGAAATCATATTCCATTTTTTTCCTTTAAGAAGGAAAAGAATTGAAAGGACAAAGTAGTGGTTAAAAGGGAAAAGAAACCAAGGTAATGTAAGAGAGTAACTTGTTGATTCCAAGGATTTTCAATATTCAAATCAGAAATATATCATATAAGACCTGAGTACATGTTTACAGAACTATTATCAATAATATTTGGGAAACCAAGACAAAATTTTTAAACGAGCAAATTAGGCCAGGTGGTCATTCACACCTGTAATCCTAGCACTCTGAGAAGGTGAGGCAGGTGGATTGCTTGAGCTCAGGAGTTAGAGAATAGCCTAAGCAAGAGTTAGACCCTATCTCTACTAAAAATAGAAAAACTGAGGCAAGAGGATCGCTTGAGCCCAAGAGTTTGAGGTTGCTGTGAGGTTGCAATGATGTCATGACATTCTATCCAGAGCAACAGAGTGAGACTGTGTCTAAATCAGTCAATAAATAAATAAAATGAGAAATTAAAAATTGGCAGTTATCTTAAGTTTCAAAAAATAGTAACTACTTTTGACAAACTTGATGTTAACCAGAAATGTTTAGATCAGGTTACAAAAGAGACAGTTTGTGAATATTTTTTGAAAAAACAATCCCGATTGGTAAGCATGGGTATATTATTTTCTTTTTGTCAAGGACATTGGCTAGCTGTAAAAGATTGGGAATCAAGATTCCTGTATTCATACATCCAAGGACAAGTAACTTGACCAGGTGCTAAATATCCCACAGTTACTAATTAGCTGTTTGTCTAGAACAGTGGTTCTCAACCTTCCTAATGTCTCCTAATGCTGTGACCCTTTAATACAGTTCCTCATGTTGTGGTGACCCCAAAACATAAAATCATTTTCGTTGCTACTTCATAACTATAATTTTGCTACTGTTACAAATAATAATGTAAATATCAGAATTGCAGGATGTATTTTCATTGTTACAAAGGGTTTGAGAACCGCTGGTCTAAAAGGATTCTATGGTGAAATATATTGGGAAAACAGTCAGTTAAACAAAGACTGATAGGGTTTGTTACTGAAAACTTTTCAAAGTTTTTAATAAGTTCATGCCCATTATCGGATTCTGAAAGTGGGCCACTGTGTGCAGTGTTTTCACCCTGATTGTCTGGAGAATAATTTTTTTCAGAGCAGCAGATCTCTGGGAAATGCTATGCTGGAATTTAGCTCTAGTGTTTTATGACCATGAATTATTACTTATAAGCTAATAAAGTCAATGTAGTCGCTATTGCTACAATTAAATCCCCACAGTTTAGAAATGTGTCAAATTTTCACAATAAACATAAAAACAACAAAAGCCAAAAAACATTTGGAGCATCATCTGAACTGACTCAAGACCCAGTTTCAAATGAAATCTTAAGGCTATTTTTAGCTTTAGTCCAGCTTATTTCCCTATTAGTTTTTGTTTCAGAAGCTATTAAAGTACAACTCTTGATGGGCTATAATTCATTCAATTTAAATTGTTTGTTAATTCACTTATAAAAGAAGCAGGAGGATAGTGGTGAGGGACAAGGAGAGATCAGCCCCTTTCTAATTCAGTTAGCTAATCTTGGATCCTTAATTAGGTGAGAAAAAAGCCTTTTAACTTTATCCCATATTTGAAAGAAACACTGAGATGTGTTCCAGATACAGCACAAAAGGAACAGCAAACAGAAAGCATTATTCTGTAACTGTAAACATCTTCCAGTAATGCATTTAAATCACTACTATGTACTTTAAAGCTTATTAACAAAGTACTTAACAGAGTTGCTCAAGAGTCCCTAAGACCAAGACCAGGCTCACGCCTGTAATCCTCACACTCTGGGAGGCTGCGATGAATGGACTGCCTGAGCTCAAGTGTTCCAGGCCAGCTTGAGCAAGAGTGAGACCCTGTTCTCTACTAAAAATAGAAAAACTAGCTATTTTGGTGGGCACCTGTAGTCCCAGCTACTCAGAAGGCTTAGACAAGAGGATTGCTTGAGCCCAAGAGTTTGAGGTTGCAGTGAGCTGTGATGCCATGGCACTCTACCCAGGGTGACAGAGTGAGTCTCTGCCTCAAAAAATAAAAATAAAAATAAATAAATAAGAGTCTCTGAGACATTTATAATTTACATATATAGAGACATTCAACAAATACCAATTTCTCTTTAAAAAAAATAAATAAAAGGAAATTCTCCTTCCATATCCTACTCCCAGTGCCCATGACTCTGATCAAGATTTCTGGAGAAATCTGAAGCCACCTCAAAGCCTCAGGTTTCTCAATTCAGGCTGCCTACCCAGAGAGAAGACAACCTCTCAGTCCTAACCCACCCACAACTGCATTTACCCAGCACTTCAAAAATACATACTTTCTTCTTGGCCAGACATTTTATAATCACTTTCCTCTAAATGCCTATTTCATATATACTTCAAATATTTTTAATCTTACTTTTAAATCTAGTACTCACAATAACCCAGTCAAAGACAGAGAGATCATAAATTGCAAATAGCAGAATGATTTTCTTTAGATTCTGCTCTCACCATTTATTAGAGAGATAATTTTGGGAAAATTACTTAATTTCTCTATATCTCAATTTTCAAAATAGGCACACTGTGAGACATACTATATAGAGAAACAAAGATTACATTGTTTATAGCATGTAAGAAAATAACTGAGTTTTGGTACATAATAAATATGAATGAATGAAATGTTTTATTAATTAACTCATTTATTTATACAACAAATATATAATTCTTATTGAACATAGTAATTTCATTATATATTGACTACATATATAACGGTATGGATTTTTATGTTTTGATTTCATACCCTACAACTTTACTGCTTTTCATTTTAATGCATCTATTATAGATTTTTGCTTTATGGTTGCCAGGAGCCTTACATAAAAGGTCTTAGTTATAGCCAGTTATTCTGAAGGGAAGACAATTAAATTTTATTATCAATAAAGAAGAAAATCATTAATAAAGTTACACTTTTAACTCCATGCCTTTCACATTTTGACTTTTTGTTGTCTCAGTGTACCTTTTTTTTTATTATCTATTTCTTAACAAATTGCTTAACAAATTGTTATTATTTCTGATATATTTGTCTTTTTGTCTTCACACTAGAGAAATGAGTG
Organism: Nycticebus coucang; assembly: GCF_027406575.1. NCBI lineage: Eukaryota > Metazoa > Chordata > Mammalia > Primates > Lorisidae > Nycticebus > Nycticebus coucang. Next base: position 4,758,847 of record NC_069800.1, on the reverse strand, counting down.
TTTGACACACCACAAATACAGCATTAGCGTATTCCAAATTTGTCTGTGCACTTACTTTCACTGGTAAGTTTTATACCTTCAAATGATTCTTGTTGCACATTAGAGTCTTTTTCCTTCAAATTGAAACTCCCTTTAACATGTCTTGTAAGGCAAGTCTGGTAGCAATTTCCTCAGATTTTATCTGGGAACGTCTATTTCTCCTTTATGGTTGAAGGATAGTTTTGCTAAGTGCAGTATTCCCAGTTGGCAGTGTTTTTTGTTTGTTTGTTTGTTTTTGTTTTGTTTGTAGTTTTTGGCTGGGGCCTGGTTCGACCCCACCACCCCCGGTATATGCGGCCAGTGAGTGCCCTACTCCTTGGCCACAGGCGCCACCCCCAGTTGGCATTTTTTTTAACTTTATCACTTTAAATATGTCATCCGACTCCCTCCTCACCTCTATGGTTTCTGCTGAGAAGTCGGTTGCCCCACAATCCACTGCTCCTTTATATGTTATTTGCTTCTTTTCACTTAGTGCTTCTAAGGTCTTCTCCTTGTCTGTCACCTTTAAAAGTTAGATTATTGTGTGCCCAAGTCTTACTTGGGTTGAATCCGGTAAACTTTGACCTTTTGGAAACTGGATATTTATGTATTCCTCTAGGAGAAAAATAGAAATTTTGAAAAGGATTTGGTTATTATTTCTCTCAATAAGTTTTCTACCCCTTACTCTTTCTCAAATCCTTCTTAAAGACCAATGACTCATATTTTAAGGTAATTTTCTAGAACTCACAGGTGTTCTTCATTCCTTTCTAGTTTTTCTTTTTTTTTCTCCTCTGACTATATTTTCAAATAGTTTGTCCTCAATATCATTAACTATTTCTTCTGCTTGATCAATCCTGATATTGAGACCCTCTGATGCATTTTTTAGTTCAGCTAATGTATTTCTTCATTTCAGGATTTCCGTTGGTTTGTTTTTCTTTTTAAATCTCTTTGTGAAATTTCTCTGATAAATTTGTGGATTGCTTTTCTGTGTTATCTTCAAGTTCACTGAGTTTCCCTCAAAACTGCAATTTTGAACTCTTGATCTGAGAGCTCACATAGCTCCATCTCATTGAGGCTGGTGATTGCCTCCTGGCTTTGTCTATATGAGGAGGTCATGGTTCCCTGTTTGATGTTGTTTTGTATGGATGTATGTCTATGTCTTCACATTGTAAGGTTATTTATTTAGTTTTTTGCTGTCTGGGTTAGTATTGTTTCTTTTTTTCCTGTGTGAGAATGAGTGTGTTTAGAGATTCTGTAGTTTGCCTGTTAATTCTCTCATCCCTATATTACTATCCCTTGGCACTAGATGGCACCCTAAGCCTAGGTTTCCCCACAGTTCTTACAAATGTACAAAGCCCTGTTTGTCCTGGATGGGAAGGGGTGATCCCAAAGTAGATTCTTCTAAGCAGGAAAGAGGTAAAGTCTCCATCTTTCTTTAAGGCTGCATAATATTCCGTGGTGTACATATACCACAATTTATTAATCCATTCATGGATCGATGGGCACTTGGTCTTTTTCCATGACTTAGCAATTATGAATTGGGCTGCAATAAACATTCTGGTACAAATATCTTTATTATATTGTGATTTTTGGTCTTCTGGGTATATGCCCAGCAGAAGAATTACAGGATTGAATGGCAGATCTATTTTTAGATCTCTGAGTGTTCTCCACATGAAAGCTATAACCCAGTTACAACCTAACAATAGGGGGAAGTGGGAAAGGGAGGGGAGGGAGGGGGGTGGTGGGTAGAGGGTGGGGATCGGTGGGATCATACCTGTGGTGCATCTTACAGGGGTATTTGCGAAATTTGGTAAATGTAGAATGTAAATGTTTTCGCACAGTAACTGAGATAATGCCAGGAAGGCTATGTTAAACATTGTGATGAAAATGTGTCAAATGGTCTATGAAGCGAGTGTATGATGCCCCATGATCATATCAATGTATACAGTTATGATTTAATAAAAAAAAAAATTCTAAAAAAAAAAAAAGTAGATTCTTCTAGCTAGCTGCGTGGGAAAGCTAGACAATCCAGGGATGTACCACCTACAGCATGGGGCAGCTGAACTGCCTCCATTATTTAGCATCTTCTCTGTCTGATAGAGAGCAGCCCCTAAGTTTCACACACTGGGGCTACTAGCCAAGCCTCCAGTGTCTGTCTCCAGCTGCCCTCAGGCTCCCTTTCCCTACAGGCATCTGCAGTGCTTCCCAAGGGTCATGCAGGAATGGCTTTTCCCAAGGTAATGGGGAAGATGGCAGTCTGCCTCAATCTCAGTTTTTCCAGTGTGGAAACCATTAGTCCATGGGGAGCTTTTCATGCAATGGCTGCCAGTTTGAAGGAAGAATGTCATGGATAGAGAAATTTGTTCCTCCTGTCTTCTGCTTACAGTTTTTTACTTGTCTGTGGCCCCAGGGATCTTCACAGCCTCAATCTGAGTACTGGGTTATTGATGGAAATAATCCGGGCATTGGATAGTTGTTTTTGGTTTCCCTTGGAGGACAGTGAAGACAGAGTGTTTCTCCTCTGCCATTTCGCTAACATCACTCCCCACAAATGCATATTGAGGACCCAGTGTGTGCCACGCAAGAAAGTGAAGGTCACTGCTCTCTTGGCTTCTGTAGTTATATTTATTATCATAATTATTATTGTTAATTACATAAGCACCTAACACATTGTTGGGTCTCTGAAACCGACACCTCAAAATATGGTGTTTTAACATGCTGAACTGAAGAAGCCTTGAAGCCCCTCTGACCACTACCCTGCCTTCTTTTTAGAAGTTGAAATTCCTTTTTCTGCTAGGATGAAGACCCACCAAAGAGAACAGTTGCTTTTTTCTTCCCCTCTCCATAAGACCAAGAATGTAACCACACTTAAACAGACCCTTTCACTATCAAGGAATACTATTTACAAGTTAATCTCTGTTCCCATATTCATTGATTCTCCCTGGTAATCCTTGTTGCCCCTCAACAAAATTCCTCTTCTCCCTCTTCTCATAGCCTATTTTGCCAAGATGGTATACAATCTTCTGATTACCTTAAGGGAAGGCAATCACTCTAGGATACTCCCTGTGTGTACAACTTAAATAAATTTGTGTGCCTTTCCTCTAATTAATCTGCCTTTTGCAGTTGATTTTTCAGCAAACCCTCAGAGGGCAAAGAGGAAGCATTCCATTGGCTCCACTCAAGAGGAAAAGACCAGAAAACTAAAGACTAAGGCATAAACTAGAAGGAAGAGTAGGACCCTATGGTAGAAGGGTGAAATATAACTGAGTGGGCCAAAGTATTTTAAAATAATAATAATAAATCAGATAAATTATGTTTTTTCCACAGTATTTATCCCTCTATTTGCCTAAACTTCAAAACATCTCTTCAGACTCATTTCTTGGTAGTGAAAGTTTTATCCTGCCACTTAGGTTTAGAGAATGTATTACTTAAACTATCATCTGAAACTCTGAAGTAGTTAAGAGGGAAAAAACTCAAGGGTCATTCAAAACCTTGGGAAAACATCCTTGGACATAGACTTTAGGTCTTGGATGAGTAAATGTGTTTTTTTCTAAAGGATTCAACAAAAACGAATTTTAATTCATTCTTTGGCTTCTATTTTGAATGGCCTATCAGAAGACACTGTTGGGACTCTCTCTCCTAACATACTGAGACTCTGTCTCAAAAAGAAAAAAAAAAATAATTAAGTTAAAATAAAGTGAATATTTAAAGCAATACATATTTTTTAAAATACCGTACCTCTAATAAACGCTGAAAGTATGAAAGACATACTGAAGTTTGAAAAAGTAAACAAAACAAATTAATTTTAATATGTTTTGTGTTATGTAGATGTATATTTTATATTTGGAATGTGTCTATAGAGTTTTGAGTTTAGCACAGTGCTGAAAAATTTAGTGAAAATTCTGAATGTTAAGGGATTCATTAATTCATTGAATACTTATATTTAGTGCTATGTTCCAAGAACCATTCTAAATATAGATATAATTATTTTGGCTAAAAATAGCCTATCCAAGAGCTCCTTTCTAATTGTAGCTGAGGAGGTGTGACAAGGATGACATATGTCTCAGTGTCGTAGCTACAAAGCAAATTTATGGACCGATGTAACTACAATGGGAAATGGGCAATGAATTCTGCAGACCAGTTCCATCTAATATTAAATTTGAAGCTGTTATGTGGCTTCAAAATGATTTCAAACACTTGCATAGTTTGCTTACCCAAGTGATAAATGTTTCGCTGTGATGAGAACCTGGAGTGAACTCCCTTCTTTAATTATTGGGGAAAAAGAAGAAGATCTTTGCATGGCAATAAACCACAATTTGTGAAAGCACATTCTGATCATTTTCCTTTAACCATAAGAAACAAACTGTAAGCTATTCTTTACATACCTAATGTTGCCCCACACCATTCACAGAAGCCTTGTGTTAGTGCTACTTTAGGAAATCAAAGACTATGAGGCAAGTCCACACTGGGTCCTGATGTGGGCAGGAATCATCTGAGGACAGACGTAGAACAGAAGTAGAGAATTCCACAAGGGCACTGGAATGTGAGGTGGCTGGCAGAAATACAAGCCCCAGCAGACTGGACTTTGGTTTCCTTAATCAATGGAATGAAGGGCCAAATTTATGCTATTTGAATTTTAAATGAAAGGATAATCCTTATACATTAGGAAATTAGAGCTCTCCAGGCACCGGACTTCTGGAGTGAATTGTACTAAACGGTTAAGGAGGAAATAGTACCAATCTTTCACACATTCGTTCAGAAAACAGAGGAAGAGGAAACACTCCCAATTAGTTCTATGACACCAGCATTACCCTAATATTAAAACCAGACAAAGACATTAAAGGACAATAATACTCTTTCATGAGCACAGCCATAAAAATCCCTTACAGATTTGAACATATAAAACATATCCAACAAAATATAGAAAGGATAATACCTCATGAGTATTAGGTTTAGCCCAAAAAGGCACTTGAAATTTAATTATATTTCACAATATTAATGGAGAAGAAAAACTATGTAATGTCCTCAGCCAAGATAGAAAAGAAATTTGACAAAATTCAATACCTACTCATGCATGATAAATACTCTTAGCAAAGTAGCATTAGAGGAAACTTTTTGACCAGATACAGCCTATAAACAGCCAACCTCATACTTAATGATGAATGACTGAATACTTTGTTACTAATATACATAACAAGGCAATAATGCCTCTCATCACTTCTATTCAATACTGTACTGAAGGTACTAGTCCATACAACAAGGAAATTTAAAAAGGCATACAAATTAGAAAGGAAGGTATAAAACTGTTTTCTTTGTATACTACATAATCACCTACACAGAAGATTCTAAAGATTTACAAAAGAAACCTACTAGAACTATTAAGCAAATATAAAAAATAGAAGGGATTCCAGGTAACTATATAAAATTAATTGCATTTTTATATAGTCACAATAATCATACATTTAAATTTGAATTGGTACCATTTGCAATATCAAAAAGGATTTCAGGATAAATTAACAAAATATGTTTGATGTACACTGAAAACTATAAGATGTTGCTGAAGGAAATTAAAGATTAAAACTAATGATGAGAAAGATAATGTTCATGGACAGAAGAACCGTGTCATTCTTTTAAATTGATCTAATTTAAAGCAATTGTAATCAAAATCCCTGCAGTCCATTTTGTAGAAATTGACAAACCAATCTTAACATGTATATGAAAAAGCAAAGGACCTAGAATGGTCAAAACATCATTGAAAAAGTATAGTGTACATATACCACAATTTATTAATCCATTCGTGTATCGATGGGCACTTGGGCTTTTTCCATGACTTAGCAATTATGAATAGGGCTGCAATAAATATTCTAATACAGATATCTTTGTTATGGTGTGATTTTTGGTCTTCTGGGTATATGCCAAGTAGAGGGATTACAGGATTGAATGGCGATTGATTTTTAGATCTGTAAGTGTTCTCCATATCTCTTTCCAAAAGAAATGTATTAATTTGCACTCCCACCAGCAGTGCAAAAGTGTTCCCTTTTTTCCACATCCACGCCAACATCTTTACCTCTTTCATGTTTACATGGATGGAGCTGGAACATATTCTTCTTAGTAAAGTGTCTCAAGAATGGAAGAAAAAGTATCCAACGTACTCACCCTTATTATGAAACTAATGTGGGACCTTCACATGAAAGATATAACCCAGTTACAACCTAAGAATAGGGAGAAGGGGGAAAGGGAGGGAAGGGAGGGGGGAGGTAGGTGAAGGGAGAGGAATTAATGGGATTACACCTGCGGTGCATCTTACAAGGGTATATGTGAATCCTAGTAAATGTGGAATGTAAAGGTCTTAGCAAAATAACTAAGAAAATGCTACAAAAGCTATGTTAACTAGTGTGATGAAAATGTGTCAAACGATCTATGAACCAAGTGTATGGTGCCCCATGATCATACTAATGTACACAGCTATGATTTAATAAAAAGAAAAAAATAAAAAAAAGAAAAAGTATAGTGTTTCTTGAAGCACTTCTATGAACTGATTTCAAGACTTTCTTTGAATCTACATTAGATAAAACAGTGTGATATTGATCTTTATGTGTTCCATTCAGCTATGTCTCAGAACATAGAGAAATAAATCCAATCAAATTGTTGTAGAACAATGGGCTGACTGCTCAATGCCCATAGAAACCAAAATGATGGCATCAGTTTTTGAGAAAAGACAGGCTTCTGCTGGACGCCCGTAGCTCGGTTGTTAAGAGTACCAGCCATGTGCAATCCAGGTAGCCAGTTCCAACCCGGCCAGGGCCTGCTAAACAAAACAAACAAACCAAAAAAAGACAGGATTTATTGTGAGGCTAACCAGTAAGGAGATGGAAAGGCATTGCTCAACCTACCTCCCTAGGTTGGGGTCTGAGACAAGTTTTGAAAGGTCAAAGGGCAAGGGTAAGTATTAGGCATGCTGGCTTAGGATGGTCTGATTGAAGAACTTCAAACTCAGTCATTAATGGTAAACTATGGTGAGGAGGATCTTAGCCCCGGATTTTCTCTGCCAACAGACTCCTCACTTCTGATGGGGTTCTGGCATTCATGTTTGGATCATATCCTGGTCTTCTTGATTCCACAGAGAAGAAATGGTCCCAGGTATTATTATAGGTCATGCTCAGACTACATGTAATAGTTTTGGATCTGTGATACCTACAAGGTAACTTGACATTGTGTTAGTAACAGAGTAGGTTTGGGCTGGTCCTGCGGATCTAATACATGGCAAAATGAATTTTGACAAAGTCGCAAGGGTAATTCAATGGAGACAGGAAGACTGGAACAACTGGAAATTCATAAGGATACAAAATGAACCTTTGCTCTTACCACACACTATAAAGAATAATTCCTGTGAACTATAATAAAGACCTAAAATTATAAAACTTCCAGATGACAAGTTAGAAAATCTACCTTGTAGCCTTGTGCTTGGCAAAGAGTTCTTAAGTAGGACAAAAAAGGCATGAACTGTGTAGAAGAAAGTAAATGGACAAACTGCACCAAAAGTAAAAACTTTAGCTCTTCAAAAGGCACTTCTAATAAAATGAAAAGTCAAGCTACAGACTGGTGGAAAACTAATAAAGAACATGTTATTAAACGTAATAAAGAACTCAAATACACAAAGAACTCTTAGATAACAATTCAAGCCATCTCATTAATGGGCAAAAGATTTAAACAGATGCTTCACCAAACAAATTAGACCCAGGAAGCTGGACATAGTAGTGTCTGAGGGAGGCCAAGGCAGAGAAACTCTTGTAGTCCAGGAGTTGCCTGAGCAACACAGGGAAACCTCATCTGTACAAAAAACAAAGAAATTAGCTGGTTAGGGTGGCACAGGCCTGTTAGTTCTAGCTACTCAGGGGACTGAGCCTGGAGGATACTTGAACCCAGGAGTTTCAGGCTGTGACTGTGTACTCTATCCCAGGCGACAGAAGGAGACCAACCTCTACTAATTAATTAATTAAAATAAAAAAAAGAGAAAAAACACAAGTAAATACCACTACAATCGCTAAAATTAAGAAGGTTGACAATATCAAGTGCTGGCAAAGATACAGATTGACTTAACTCCCAAAAACCGCTGGAGGAAATACACATTGTACCCTGCCAGGCTGCCTCCCAGGGAAGCTGCAGTTTCTTCCAAAGTCATTCCTACAGGAGTCAGAAGTTCAGGTGGCCAGTGGGACATCAGGGGACACCGTTTCAGTCTGACTGGCTCCTTTCACCACCTGCCAAAGATTTACTATGGCCACCTTCAAAGCCCCCATCGTTTGAGTTTCCCTTTCTTTTTCATCCATCCCCTAAAAAATAAATTGTTTTGTTTCCCACTTGAACTGCTGTCTCATCCCCAAACAGAGCACTGGGAGCCCAGCTTCTGGGGGTAAGCCGCGGGTCCCCCGCTGTCTCCTCCCCCCTCCCCCTGCCGCGCGCCTCTGTCCCCAAGGCCCTAGGCAGCAGATGCGCCTGGCCCGTGGCTGTCTCCGTGTCTTCTCTTGCCTCCAGGAGGTGGAGTCCCACAAAACAGTGGTGGAGTGGAAACCGCCAAGAAGGTCCCGGGGCCACAGGCGCTCCGATCGCCAGTTGACTGCGGTCCCACCCCACCCGCAGCTCCCGGCACCGCGGGCAGACACCACGCGCCCAAGCTGCCGCTGGCGGGCGGGGCTCTAGGGCACGTCGGGGGCCAGTGTGGAGGGTGGCAGCTGCAGGCGGGGAGGATGGCCTAGGCGGGGGCGAGAAGGGCGGATACGCGGGCTTCGCTGCCGCAGCGCCTGGGGGACCAGCACAGAAGCTGGTGGCTGGAGTTGCAAATCAGTAAAACGTCTAAGGAGAACAGTGTGGAGAATCCTCAAAGAAATAAATGTAGACCTACCATTGGATCCAGCAATCCTACACTACTGGGTATCTACCCAAAGGAAAATAAGTCATTTTATAAAAAAAAAAGACCCTGCACTTGAATGTTGATCACAGTACAATCCAACATAGCCCCTGAGTACTAAGCACTTGAAGCCGCAGTCCTCCCTACACGACAGAAGAGAACTTGAGGGCTGGCACTGTCAGTCCAGCCGGCAGGCTGAGGTCACCACCCTTGGAGAACCTGAGGCATTGCGGGGAGAACTAGGTCGGGCTGTAGGCCCGAGAGCTGCAGCTACCACGTTCTCACAATGGGCTGTCCAGCTAGAGCTTCCAATGGTCTCCGCTCGGCGGCTGTGAACACAGGCTGGGACGTGGTCCTGCCCTGCGCATGCGCACTTGTGCTCAACGGCTTTCTGGGTCTTACTTGGTCTGAGGTGGAAGCCTTGAGGCTCCGGTGAAGTTGTTCACTGACCACGTGGGCTTCCTGGATTGAGCACAGACTCCCAGGAGGTGAGGAGGCAGTGGAAAGCCAAGAGGCTAGGCGATATGATGGCTTCTGCAGTGAAGAAAATTTTGGGCTTGGAGAATAAGAAGATCTAGGAGTCCCCAGGGAGAGTCCACTCCCTGTGTCTTCTCCAGTCCCTATTACTGCATCTACAAAAAACATCTTAGAAAAATCAAGGAAGCGGCCTTTGCTGGTGACACAAAGAAAGTGGAGCAGATCCTTTCCTCCATGAAAAAATGGTGTGGATGATACAGTCAAGAAGAACAGGTATTAGGAAGGGAGAGGCAGAGGCCGTGGCTGGGTCAGCTGGGAGGTGGGGTGCGGGGTATCCCCCTTCCCGGGCCAGTCATCCCTCCTGTCTTCCCCCATTCCCAGGCCAGCCTCCCTCCTGTTTTCCCCCATTCCTGGGTCAGCCTCCCTCCTGTCACCCCCCCATTCCCAGGCCAGTCGTCCCTCCTGTCTCCCCCCATTCCCCGACAAGCCTCCCTCATGTCTCCCCCCATTTCCGGGCCAGCCCTCCCTCCTGTCCCCTAGGGGAATGGGCTTTCCTCTCTCCCCAGGCACCTGGGACTGGGGAACCTTGGAGGGGTCTTTTTATGAGCAACAACACAAAAACAAAACTTAAGCAGGTTTATAATCCCCGCATCATTCCCCTTCTAGAGATTTTATTGACAATTGTAAAATGATATAACTAACAAAATTAAGTATATGCAGTGTTTTTTTTTTATTTTTGTATTACTTATTCTTTTGTTTCTTTGTCTGTTTGAGACAGAGTCTCACTGTGTCGCCCTGGGGTTGAGTCCTGGGGCATTATAGTTCACAGAAACTTTAAACTCCTGGGCTCCAGCAATCCTCTTGCCTTGGCCTCCTGAGTAGCTGGGACTACAGGTGCCTGCAACAATGCCCAGCTATTTTTAGAGATGGAGTCTCACACTTGCTTAGGCTGGTCTTGAACTCCTGAGTTTAAGTGATCCACCTGCCTCTGCTCACGGAGTGCTAGGATTACCGGCATGAGCCATCACACCTGGCTTGCAATGTTTGATTTTTAATGTACACGCTTCAAAACACTATATTATAGAAAGATGAATAAAGATAGAAATAATTTGGCCCAACTTCTGGACTAAAGACTGTAACCCAACTATAGCACAAGACTATGGGGAAAGGGCCAAGGAAGGGGAAGGGAGTGGGGAGGTTTTGGTGGAGGGAGGGTAATGGGTGGGGCCACATCTATGGTGCATCTTAGAATGGGTACAGGCTATTGCACTAATGTACACAGCTATGATTTAACAATAAAAAAATTTCTTCAGATAAAATTCAGTATCCATTTTATATCCATTTATGGCTGTGTATATCAACTCTTTACTGGTATTATAAGGAAGCTGAAGTGAGAAGATGGTTTCATGTTTTTAAGTAGGAAGATTTGCGTTTCTCATAATGAGCACTTGTTTCTTTTACATAGACTAAATAAAAACCCAACGTTTTAAAACTTTTGAGTTACAATTGTGAGGTCAATGAGAAAATTTTTGTAATGAAGTGAACAAATAGATGCCCTTCTAGATATCAAAATATATTATTCACTCCCACAAATTAATCATTTATTAACAGGGAAAAAAAATAAGTGAATGGAACAGAATAGAAAATGCAGAAACACTCAGATATATGTAAAAATTTAGAACTTGTTAATGACATTTCATATTTGTAGGAAAAGATGAATTATTTGTAAATTAAATGCCTATTAACTGTTTAGAGAAAACCTAGATTTTTATATCACAAAAACAAGTTCTTGATGGAATATAGATTAAAAATTTTCAACATACAAATGAGAAATGTACCAGAAGAAAACACAAATGCCTATTTATACAGGTACATTTTTATATTGACAAAGACCTACCTAAGGATGATGTCAAAAACATTTCAAAAGTTGTTTTATCAAGATAAAAATAAAAACATCCAGTGTGTAGAAAGAATTATTAAAAGAAAAGCCAACATCATTGCAATATTCTTACAGTGATATTTATACACAATCTATATCAGATAAAACACATTTTTTACAGAGAATTCTTTGGAATTGGTAAGACAAGAGAACTAAAATTGGGCAAAGTACTTTTTTTCAGTTCTACAAGTGATGTATGCACATAGAAAAAAAAATTTTCCTGGTTAGAGAAATAATTTAAGTTAAAAGGAATAGAACTGTTTTCTCTCCACAGAGTTTGTGAGGATAAAGAGCAGTGGCATTAGGACTATTGCTTCAAGTTTAAGGTGTCGATAACTTTCCAGATAGATAATTCGGTGGCCAGCACAACATAAAAATACACACATATATATATATACCCTTTACTCATCAGTTCAATTGTACTAAAATATCTTTAGTAACTAATTAATGGCACATACAATTTGTTTTTGTCAGCACTCCTTAAAATAGCAATGTATAAGAATCCATATAGTTGATTTTGTAGCTAAATTTCAGTGCATCCATAGGATGGAATAATAGGTAAACACTAAAGGGGGAAATAGAGACAATATGATGTTGGTATGTGACAGTGTACTTTTGTATATCCAGTGAGAAAAGATAAATTTGATTATAGACAGACACAGACTGGTCTGGTTAACTGAAAATATGTATAAAATGGGATAAAACTTTGTTACTTCCAGTCATTTGTATTATAAGTGAATGTTTTTTTCTTTTCTTTATGTGATTTCTGCAATTAACATGTATAAAATGTCTAGTAAAAGTTTATTATTTATTAAATAATCCTTGAGGAGAGCAGGAATGTGATCTTTCACAGATAAAAATAATTTCTTTGTATTTAAATTCGTTTTTCTTATTGGAATTTTCTTATTGGCATAGCCTCTTCATGAGTAAAGAGAATCTTTTTTATCTGCATGTATATTTTATTATGTACACATTTTATTAAAGACATAAGTTTTTATTACATACAGATTTAATAGATACATGTAAGCAATTATAGAGTAATCATTTTAGTTCGTATCCTTATGAAAATAAAAAGTAGCAAGTATAAATGATTATTAGTATTGCAAAGTATTGCTTTACTTTCTCGAGTTTTCTTTTAAAATATTGAACTATCAACTGTATTTATTCCTTCAATCCATTATTCTTCAAATATAACTTGAATACCTATTATGTAGCAGACATGTCCTGCTTATGTCTCAGGACCCTTCCATTCTTAGAAATAGTCTTGTTTACTTGCCTAGCCTGAGAAAGTTGAAAGATTTTTTCTTTCAACTTTCAAGATTCATTAAAATCACAGTGGTAGGACTTAATCTCAATTGAAGTCTTTCCTCTCTCCTTTCAAACAAAAGCATTTCTGAGCATAGAAAATTATAAAAAAAAAAATTAAGTGCCCTTTTGAAAAGGTATAACATCTTAAATGCTAATAATCACTGAAAAATATCAAATTGGACATGTATTCTATACATCTATTGAATAAAATAAGTCTTACCTATTCATTTGAATCCTGAGTTTGCTTTGGCTTGAAGATTTCTTTATTTATTTATTGGTTTTGGGGGAGGGGTTGTGTGTTTTGTGTTTGTTTGTTCGTTTTTGAGATGGGGGTCTTGCTATTCCTTAAGCTGGTCTCAAACTCCTGAGCTCAGGCAGTCCATCCAGCTCAGCCTCCCAGAGAGCTAGGATTACAGGTGTGAGCCACCGCACCCACTGGCTTGAAGTTTTTTGAAAACTAAAGAAGGAATTACTTTGTTTTTTGTTTTATTTTTATTAAATCATAGCTGTGTACATTAGTATGATCATGGGGCACAATACACTTGGTTCATAGTGTATGACAGTTTGACACATTTTCATCACACTAGGAATTACTTTGTTTTAAAAATTTGTTGTTTTTGTTGTTTCAACCCTCTGACCCCACACAACTTCTAAGAACTCAGAGTTCTTAGAAACTAAAAGTTCTTATTCTAAGAGTTCTTAGAAACTAAAAGTTCTTATTTAAATGCTGGTCATGTATCTAGATCTTCCAAAGACCTTTTATATATATCACATTTCATTTGATGTAAAGCACCAGGGATTATGTGATTCCCTATTATTTTTGGTATCAATAAAAGGATTTTTGAAGGCTGACTGTAACAGTTGTAAGAAATTATGAATTTTAAGTAGAATTTTAATGTCACAGATGTTAAAATGTGAGAAAATGAGCATCTGACAATCACTGAAATAATATTATCTCTTAATTTTTAAAACCTACTGCTAGGAGCTACAATTATATCATTTTATTTCAAATATTTTCTTTTTAAGTAGTAGTTACTGTGGTTAAGTAGTAGTAACAGTAATTCTTATAACATCTAATGATTATTGAGCTGTTTTTTTGTGTTTGGAATTGCCCTAAACATTTTACTTAGAGTGTTCTCTTTTTAAGTACTAGTAACGGTTGTTAAATAGTAGTAACAGTAATTCTTCAATATCTAACAATTTTTGAGCTTTTATTTGCTCTTGGAACTGCTTTAAATACTTTGCATAGATTTTCACGTAAGTATCCCGATGGTGTCCTGTGAGATGGCTACTATTTCATCACCATTTTATAAAGGAGGAAGTTGAGGCACAGAAAGGGTACGCCATAGCTAATAAGTGACAGAGCTTAAAGTAGGGATTTAAGCTGAAATTGAACTGCATCCAGAGGTCGAGCTCTTTCCATTCAAATAGGATTCTCTCAAATAATGTAGTGAGCCATAAGAGCTAATAAATAATGTATCTTCTTCACAAGAAAATTACTTTGAATAATAACATGCTATTTAATGTTTACAACTGAATGAATCATTGTTTGTTTTGAGGTAGTACACTATAGTTTTCTAAAAATTCTCTGACTTTCATAGGACTGCTCTCCATCTGCCCTATACTAAAGGCCATTTAGCAGTGGTGATTCTCCTGCTTCAAAGATGGTGCCAACTTCACGTCTGTGACAGAGAAAAGAGGACACCTCTGATGAAGGTATATAATAACTATTTCAGCATGAAGTGGATTTGATTAAAATACATAGAACCAAAATGAATTTATCTCATTTAAATATAATTGGTTGGTGAAACCTGTGGAATGTTTATTTGAATTCCTAGAATTTGTGATCTTTCGTGGTCTAAAGCCAACAGGCTGTACATTGCCAGGAATGGGAATGTACTATTTCTCTACTGGAATACGGTGCTGATCCCAACCTTCAGGTTATCTACAGCAACATTGCCCTCTGCTATGCTATCTATAAGGAAAATGTGTTGCTAGTACAAAAACGGCTTTCACACCATGCAAGTATTGAAATAAAAAACAAAGTACAGGTTAACCAACTTTATTTTCAAAATATCTGAAATGCATTTGTTTTATACTGATGTATATATAAGGGTTCATATTGGAAGCTCAAACATTCCATGAATGAAAATATTTTGTAATGACTTAATTGTCTAAGATTTTCCTTGAAATATAATTATTTTTAATGAGACATTAGAGGGTACAGTTTTCCTTTATCCATTTATGGTAAATATTTGTGAAATCACTGAATTTGCTAAAGGTGAAATTTTTTGCTAAGTATTTTTCCTCACCCAAATATTTTTTTCCTATAAGTATAAAACAATACAGGAAAGCAAAATTTGCCCACAAAATATACTTTATCTTACAAGTCTATTTTGTACAAATCTAAAGCATTATATAATGAATGGAAATCTTGCTGCTGTAGACACTTCTCTTAAAATTAATTAATATGAAAAAGATTTAATTCTCAGTGGCAAGGCTTGAACGAGATGAACAGAAATGGAAAGGAGAACATCGAAAATCTGCAGACCAAATGAGAAATTATGTAATGGAGGGGAAATACCAAGAAGAGGGTTTTTTTTGTCTATGTTGGTTGGTTGGTTGGTTGATTGGTTGTTTTTTTCCAGCTTATATGTTCAGGCAAGGTGCTCTTCAGCTTTGATGATAATAATTCTAAGTTTAGAAAAGAGAATTAATGAGCTGTAAACTTGCCTAGAGTCAGTTTTAGGAGGACTCCGAGGAAAACATATTGCCTATGAACAAGTGGTGATGAAATAGAAAATATTTCAGAAGAGGGAAGAACAAAGAATTAGCTGACTTATTATCCTATTCTCACAGAAACAGCCATTTGCTAAGAGTGTGAACTCTGCTGTCCAATCTAGAATGTCTTGATGCGAAGATTTTATAAATAGCAAAATCAAGTTGTGTTTGAGTTTATTAGTCCCTGTTTGATCCCTAACCAAGAAAATCAGATGGAATTTTCAGTAAATGACTCTCCCTCTTTCCTATTTTGTCAGATCCCTAATTGACAAAATGGATTGATTGGTCATGTGGATACAGATGAGATTGAACTGATGTCTCCTGTATGAGTTTTCAGCTAGAACTGTGCATCACAGTGATCTGGGGAAATTTTTAAAAAGTCTGTAAGTCTAGGCCCTTCCATGAAGATTTTGATTTAGTAAATGTAATAAATCATGGAATGTATATTTAAAAATATTTCCTCAGAGGTAACATGTCTCAAAAATATCAGAAATCACTAGATCAGTTGGATTTGATAGGCATTATTTCCTTCAAATCTCTCCTTTCCAATAATATTAGCCTGAGATTTATCTTTCTCTACCTCTGTGGCTGGAAAGGTAAAAGGAATATTTTTGGCAATCTTAATCACCTTACAGAAAATAACACCTTGCTTTTTTAAACCATAAATCATTTACTGCTATTAAGAGGGTCTTTAGAAATTTCTTTATGTGCGTTTTTTCAATAAGCAGGGGTGGACACTTTCAGGATCTCGTGACTGTTGTGATTCAGGTGTTAGGTCAATAAATGTTTATTGTAAGCAGGATTTTCTTAATTAGAAGAGTAGCAAATCCTGACCTGTTTTTTACTTGAAGCTGTGTGATGAACTGTCTCAATATGTCTGTCAAGTTCATAGAGCTTTAGCATAATCAGGATGGCAGGTTCTTTTGTTGTTGTTGTTGTTGTTGTTTTGTTTTTGGCTGGGACCAGGTTTGAATCCGCCACCTCTGGTATGGGGCCAGTGCCCTACTCTTTTGAGCCGCAGGTGCTGCCCAGGATGTCAGTTTTAAACATTGAAAATAATGAAGTTAATAGGAATACATCTAAGAATTCTTTTAATAATTTAGTTTCAGCAATCCTATGAACCGATTATGTATTTGGTTAACAATTTGAGAAAAATAAATATAAATAGATTAGAAATGAATAAATGTAAAACTTATTTTTTATTAAATCATAGCTATGTAACTTAGTGCAATCAATGGGTACAATGTGGTGGTTTCATATACAATCTGAAATATTTTCATCAAACTGTTTAGTATAACCTTCATGGCATTTTCTTAGTTATTGTATGAAGACATTTGTATTCTGCATATCGCCTGTACCCATTCTAAGATGCACCGAAGGTGTGGCCCCACCAATTACCCTCCCTCCACACCACCCTCCTTTCTTCCCTCCCTTCCCTAGGCCCTTTCCCCATATTCTTTTGCTATAGTTGGGTTATAGCCTTCATATGAAAGTTATAACTTAGCTTCATAGTCGGACTGAGTACACTGGATACTTTTCCTTCCATTCTTGATATACTTTGCTAAGAAGAATTTGTTCCAGCTCCATCCATGTAAACATGAAAGAGGTAAAGTCTCCATATTTTTTTAAGGCTGCATAATATTTCATGGTATACATGTGCTACAATATATTAATCCATTTGTGGGTTGATGGGCACTTGGGCTTCTTCCATGACTTAGCAATTATGAATTGGGCTGCAATAATCATTCTGGTACAGATGTCTTTGTTATATTGTGATTTTTGGTTTTCTGGGTATATACCTAGTAAAGGAGTTATAGGATTGAATGGCAGGTCTATTTTTAGATCTCTAAGTATTCTCCAAACATCCTTCCAAAAGGAACATATTATTGTGCATTCCCACCAGCAGTGTAGAAGTGTTCCCTTTTCTCCACATCCATGCCAACATCTCTGGTTTGGAGATTTTGTTATGTGGGCTACTCTTACTGGGCTTAGGCGATATCTCAAAGTACTTTTGATTTGCATTTCTCTGATGATTAAGGATAATGAGCATTTTTTTCATGTGTCTGTTGGCCATGAACCTGTCTTCTTAGAGAAGTTTCACTTCAAGTCCTTTGCCCAGGCTAAGATGGGATCGCTTGTTCTTTTCTTGCTAATATGTTTGAGTTCTGTGTGGATTCTGGTTTTTAAACCTTTGTTGGTGGTATAACCTGCAAATATTTTCTCCCATTCTGAGATCTGACTGCTTGCTACACTTACTATGTTCTTGGCTGTGTAGAAGTTTTTAGTTTGATCAGGTCCCAGTAGTGTATTTTTGAAGCTGCTTCAATTGCCTGGGGAGTCCTCCTCTTAAAACATTCACTTAGGCCGATACCTTCAAGAGTTTTCCCTGCACTTTCTTCGAGTATTTTTATAGTTTCATGTATTAAGTTTAAATCTTTTATCCAGTGAGAGTCTATCTTAGTTAATGGTGAAAGGTGTGGGTCCAGTTTCAGTCTTCTGCAAGTCGCCAGCCAGTTCACCCAGCACCATTTGTTAAATAGGGAATCTTTTCCCCACTGAATGTTTTTAATTGGCTTATCAAAGATCAAATAATGGTAAGTATTTGGATTCATCTCTTGGTTCTCTATTCTGCTCCAGACATCTATCTCTCTGTTTTTGTGCCAGTACCATGCTGTTTTGATCACTATCGATTTATAGTACAGTCTCAGGTCTGCTGGAGTGATTCCTCCTGCTTTTTTTGTTTGTTTGTGAGTAATGTCTTGTTTATTCGAGGTTTTTTCTGATTCCCTATAATATGAAGTATTATTTTTTCAAGATCTTTAAAATATGACAGTGGAGCTTTAATAGGAATTGCATTAAAATTATATATTGTATATATACATAATTTGTATGTATATAAAATGTATAGACATTTTAAGAATTTTGCATCTTCCCATCCGGGAGCATGGTATGTTTTTCCATTTGTTAACTTCTTCAGCTTAAAGTTTCATAGTTTGCTTTATAGAGATCTTTCACGTCCTTTGTTAGGTAAACACCCAAATATTTCATATTCTTGGCCACTACTGTGAAAGGAATAGAGTCCTTGACTGTTTTTTTGGCTTGGCTATTGTTGGTATACATAAAGACTACAGACTTATGGGTGTTGATTTCCTAGCCTGAGACATTGCTATATTCCTTGATCACTTCTAGAAGTTTTGTAGTAGAATCCCTGGTGTTTTCCAGATATACAATCATATCATCTCAAAGAGTGAACTTTTGATCTCGTCTGACTCTATGTGGATACCTTTGATTGCCTTTTCTTCCCTAATTGCAATGGCTAAAACTTCCATTACAATGTTAAAGAGCAGTGAAGACAATGGGCAGCCTTGTCTGGTTCCTGATCTGAGTGGAAATGATTTCAATTAACAACTAGTAATCAAATAAAATAGTATTAAAACAATCATGCAACAACAATAACATATTTCTTTCTCAGTAAAATCATGAAGTTCATTTTGTCCCTGTACCTTAATTTCCTACCCCATCAACAAATAGCAGTCTGTTGATGGAGTGTAAATTAGTTCAGTCTTTGAGACTATTTAGAGATGTGAATCATTGGGCTAGGTTTTTAAATTTTTTAAGATTTTTAAGATTTTTTTCATTTGGCTAGACCTAGGAATCCCATTAGCCAAAATTTATAGTCATACAAAGGGAGATGAGAATGTACACAGAAGCAACATTTACTTTAAAATATTAAAAATGTATAAATGTCCAAAATTCAGGAAACGGCTAATGAATATTGCAAACATTAAAATGATGCTGTAACTTTTCAATACTGAGGAAAATATTTGCTAAAATACTAAAAACGATAAAGCTACATTTTAAAACGATAACATCTATCCATTAAAAAAATTAGAAGAAAATACATCCAAACAGTAATAGCTTTAAAAAAGAAATAGTAAAAATATACTGGACCTTTTGTGAACCAAAGGATTGGCATTAACATTCCAAAGTGAATGAAGACGAGATTTAAAACTGTGGCAACAAGCACCATTTTGAAATTCCCTGCCAAGATTTCATTTCTAATTTTATCTTTCCATTTAATGTTGACTTACGTCAAAGTCATTCAAAGACCAATATTCAGAAGACTTTCGATAATTTGGAGAAACCACAGCCCCAGGAGGGGTCATTGTGCCTTTTTATTGTCTGAGAACTTGGACCTGCAGGGCCTGGAGTCCTCACTTCCTCCTCCTCCCAACTTCTCCCTCTGGTTAGTAAAGTAAGGAGAATCCTGGGCATGGAGTGTGACTCAGAGCAGCAGAAAGATTGTGTGGGGTAAGTGGGTGTGTCAAGGATCTTTTCTGTTATTTACAAATAAATTAAAATGCTATGTCTCTACTAGAAAAGTAGCAAAACTTAAACATTGCTATAAACTATTCTCTTTCTTTGAGTTGTCTTTCCTCTGTAACTAGTTTGGGTCCAGAGAGTTTAAAAAAGTAAGAATTTTAGGAATGAGGCAGGATGGGTCTGCATCATTTGGATATTAAATTCTTGTATATATGGACCTACATTTCACATGTGTCTTAGCAGCAAATATTTCACCATTAAATGATTAAAGTGCTTAACCCAAATGATTAAAGTGCTTCCTTTAGGATCAGTGTACAAACTATAATTTAGTATTATTGGTGGCATTATTATTATCATGATGCCTTTCCGAACTCTTCAGAGGTTGTTACATTTAATGAACACCAGTGTCACCTGGTAGGCTTGTGGCCTAAGCCCTACCTCCATCTAATGAGAGAATAACAAGTGCAATGTTGGTCTTCCTATACTTGTTCAAGTGGGAAAGAACTAGACTGGGTGGCTTCAGCTGATTGTTTCCATGGCAGCTGTTAGATGTTTTGGTAAATTGAATTGCTTCTACTTCACTTCCTCATGCAGCTGTCACCTTTCCTTTTTTCCACCTAAATGTGATAAAACATCTTCTGTTATTGATACATGATGCCATTGTCATTATTTCACCCAAATTTATTCCACAAACAGAGTGCCTGCGATGTCTCAGATACTGTTATAGGTACTGTCCTAGGTTCCTGGGGACAGAAGAAAAGGGTGATATGTAGTTCATGCCCTCGAGAGGCTGGTAGTGTGGGTGAAATTCTCAAAAATTTCATCCAAGAACATTTAAAGGCAAGAGGGGTATTTTCAGGAAACTCCATATATTGTGGACGTAGCCCAACAGACTGCTGCAAGCAGGAATTGTCTTTCAAGTCTAGAGTTTTTATCTTCTTTAAAAAGTTCATTTTAGTTCCTAATAGACTGGGTCTTGTTTCAATATAAAATACATTTTCTTCCAAGGGGGAAATTGTCTCTCCAGGGAGGTATACTATTCCATTTTATGGCTTTGTTTCTTATCTGGCACTCTCTTTGGGCAACCCCCTCTCCACCACCATGCCAGTCCTGAAGATAGTCACATCCAGTTTGAGAAGAATGGATATTAAGGATAAGATTATTTGGCTCCTGCAATGACAAAGCATGGTAGTATTGACATGGTTTCCATTTCAAAGGCCTTTCAAACAAAATATCAAGCAATTCTGATTAAACCCCACATTCATTAATAATTATATTAGAAGATAATATTGTATTGTGACAGAGTGAAAATAGCCTTTGGCATGTGTGCCAATACATTCTTAAGTTGGTTTTCTCTTAGAAAATTGAGGGCCCTTTCTTTTAAAGATTGGGAAGAAGAATGTCCCAGTGTGACCTGTTAACCTGAGCATGGCAGGTGTGAATGGTCTGCAAGATCAGGATGGGCCCTTACAACTTTCCGGTAAGCTTGAACAAGGTCAGGCATGAGGTGAACCAGGTGGGGTGATATGTTTATGTAAGAGAGTTCAGGAAGGAAGGTGATACTAGGCCAAGAAAAGTCTGGAAGTAGGAAGGGAGTGTGGATGGGAGGAAGGGACAGGCAGAGAGCAGACATAAGGTAGCCTAGGCAATTTCTGGTGCCAGGGAAATTGGTAAAAGAGAGTTTTGTACGTGGTGGATTCTCAACAAGTGTTAGCTGAGTGAATCAAATGAATCGGTATTCTTTATTTTCTTGGTTCATTTATGTATATTTAGGGAGGAACCAGGACTACCTGTGTGGGAACTGTATACATGCCGCGCCCACGGCATATAGCCGTAGTGAGGCGGTGCTGTCCGCGTTATAGAACGACGGGAAGGTGGTTTGTGCTCCCCGGAGCTTTGCCCCCAGCGCCCCCAGTATGCACAGCATCAGAAATGTTGCCTAGCATGCTCAGTTACCCGCTTAAGTTTAAAGATTGTGGCGTCTACTCATGTGTTTGTCATCCTGTACCAGAAGTCTGTTTGTTCTGATAAATTGTCAATATGTACTTTCCTAAGAATGAGCACAATGCACTACTAATCCAGATAGAGCACAGCCCTGTGAGCTGCTAAACTCAGTGACACCAACAATGAACACATAAAGATGTTTTCCCACCAGTGAGCTAAGACGATAAGCCCAAGGACATGAAATACAAATTATCTACATAAGTTACAAAGTCACTGAAACACATCCACCCACCATAAAGTCCTGTTCAGAACATCTTGTTTCACCAACTGTCACGCATAATAAAAATCAATAGGAAAAATAATACTTGTCAAGGAATTTACTCTAAATCAAAATTATAATTATCAATAACAATAAGATCAAATAGTAAATGTAGAATTAGTCAAACATTAACGTAAAGAAGATGTCAAACTGTTCTAAAAAGATAATAAGAAACTGAGATAGGAGGAAGCAGGCAGAGTTGACTAATAACCGCCACCCTCCGGAAGTGGAACGTTAAAACATAACAATACATGATAAATCACACTTGTAAACGCAAAGATAACCCGCGCACGTAAGCAGAAAGATTGCATTATGTAAGCTCTGTAAAAATGTATAAATACCAACATGTGTACCCAGTAAATTTACAGCTGCATACTCCAACCCGTAGTGTGTCAGACTGTCTTTCCTGCGCCGACCTCTCAACTTTCCTCGTTCCTTCTCCCTGCACTCCCTCGGACTGAAGGCCACCGACAGGGCGGTCCGTTGCATATACAGACTGGCAAAACGGTTTACCTTAGCATACCCCTATAAGTAGAACGATGATTATTAAACTCAAGAGGAAAGGCACATCAGTTGAACACCAATCCCACTTAATTGGGAAATGTTTAAAAATATGCAACTGCTAGTAGTCAGAGGCAAAGTTTCTGTACTGGCCATGGTTACTTTTATATTTCCCTGTCTTGGGTTACAGTTTACTTTTTTTCAGTATAATTGTCGTTTTTTTTGAGCTTATGGATGTGTTTGTATTATTTAAAGTTAAATGTATTTTTTTCCCACACACACGACCAATAATGTTGTGTTTTCATCGAAGGAAGTAAGAGTTGTTCTAGCTTTGCAACATGATGGCGGGATGCATCCCAGTCCTGGGTGAGGTTCAAGGGTGGTTTTATTTTATGGGCTATTTAACCGTGGTACTGGATTTGCGAATGATCAGTGTGTTAGTCACAGATTTCCTGAAGGTTCCTTTGCCTTTTCTAGATGCTCAGTCAGGGTCCTAACTTTTAAGTCTGGGTTTATGTCTGTCTCTCTTTATTTTCTTCGAACTGTTGCTTTTCTGTACGTTTTTTTTTTTTCTCTCTGTCTTAATACCTCCCCTGTATCCTTACCCAGCAGAGTGGGGGAACCTGCCTGTTTGAACAGAACATCTGCTTTACTTTTAACCTTTGAGCCTTCTTCCTGGGTCTTGTATGTATCTGTGTGTGGCTTAGGTTTTATGGACTATTTGCTGGTGGTGGTTGCATCTGATTCTAATATTGGAATTTAATCTCAAGGTAGCCATTTGCTTTTGACCTTTTTGATGTTGGAAAGGTATCCTAGCCGTCTGGTCCTTAGAGAACCTTTGGTTTTGGCCATCTGAGGAGTGGCCTACTCTGACCTCTAATATCACTGATTGCTCAGAGCTTTGCTCTCAGAATTTGAGGAAAGATGATTTATTTTATCTTTTTGGATTTTAGGGGAAAAAAAGATTAAAACTGAGTGTCACTGGGAAGACTATATGCCTAAAACAACAGACTCTTCTGTAGTTTTTCTTTGTTCCTGAACTTTTGATTTACTCTTCTCCCAAATTACTGTTCAAATTCATGGCTATACTATAACATAACTAGAAGCTTTTAAAAGCTTTAAGCTTTATCTGTTTCTTAATTTCTTCCTAGAGTATTTAGTTTCTTTTCACTTCTAAAACAGAGCTAGCTGCCTCATGCTGTTCTGCCTTGAATGGAGTTTCAGAAGCTAAGGCTGAAAGGAGAAACTTTGATGCTGGGGAAGTTTAGTATAATTAGAAAAGGTTGGGTGATTCAAAATGTGTTGCCTTTTACTCTCACAAGAGGGTATATGCAACATACATTCTTGCTTCATGTATAGCCTGTTATGATTTAGGTAGTACTTGACTGCAGCATGTAGTTTGAAAGAAGAAATGGGAAGAGATTATTTATCCTGGATGTTCAGGGCTGCTTCACCTGACTCTAACAGTCTTGTATGAGGTTGTAAAATAGAAAGTAAACACTGTCTCCCAGAGTGAAGTTGGAGTGGTGGAATTTATTTATGATTTCCTTGGAATCATTTTCTCAAATAAACAAGTTCATTGCTTCAACTTGTAAATATGTGGGGTCTTCCAAATGACAATTGCTTTTGTCAGAGTAATTATGAAAAGAGAAAAGTGAATTTTAGCCCTCGAAACCATAGCTTATGTGTCCCATAAAAACTAGGATGATAGCTGCAGTGGTGCAAGTCTGTTTCTTCAGTCGGTTCTCTAATTCACCCAGTACTAACATTGTCCTTGACATCTCACTAAGCACTGGTGAGGCTATGTAGATTGCTCTTAACATTCAGAGAGCTCAGTGTGTCACCTTCTTAAATCCCCAGGAATTTCTGATGCCTGAAGGACTTCAGATGCAGAATAATGAGTGGGAAATCCTTATTCCCAGCATGGTCTATGAACACTGAAAGGTCAAGGGAACTTCTCAAATTGGGTGTCCCAGACCTTTGGGTTCATTACTAGATGACTAAACACTCTTGCTTACATTTTGGTGATAATATAGAACAAATTAATGTGAGCATCTTATTAATCACCTGGATGACTCCTCTCTTACGGATTTGGCTATACAATTTCAAAAACTACCTAAGGATTGCCATGGGCTTTCTAAAGGAGTCAGAAAGATGAGGTTGGCACGAAAACCATGAGTTCATGTAAACTGAAGGGAACTGACAACACAGAGTGCTGACCTTTCTGCAATCTTAATAAGGAAAAGATGGAATAATGGGGTTTTGGTCACAGTAGTATCCTCAAGAGAGCCAAGTGTGAGTTGGCATGATGACATTGACCGGGGAAGTTTAGTTTCAGTGAAACTGCATGCTGTGTCATTTGAGGCAACTATTGCAAATTCTGATTCCCTTCCAATTCCATTTACAAATTTGTAAATTTGTGTTGGTGTTAGAAATGTTTCAAAGCTATCAATATAGGTAGTTTATATCTGTTTTTGTTCTTAGTTAAATAATGTGATACAGATACTATTTAAGTCAACTCTGAAATTCATAAGATATATTTTCTTTAATTCCAGGTGGACAACAAAGTTCATGAACTCATCCTAGAAAAAGTGCCACATACCACATTGCTAAATATCATTGTGGTCATCTTTGAAGTACTCCCTTGTGGAAGCTATGCATTGATACCAGCGCCTCGTCTACCCTTCATAGCAATTTTGGAACTCTTTTCTGGAATGGCCATCAGAGCTGTCCTCATAAGAGTGCTTTGAAGGGTGGAGAAGGCTCTGTCATTGATTGGTGCACAGCTTCCCAAAGGGAGTACTACGAAGGTAACTCTAAGTGCCATTCAGCAGTGAGGTATGTAGCACTTATTCTAGGATGAATTTGCAGACTTAATTGTCTGACCTCATCAAGTCTGCATGTTAGTCAAGTATGTAAAATACTATTCTAAAGGACTTGAAATCCTCGAGAGCTACATAGGTTTGAAAACATTAGTCTCTCATCTTTCATCGTGTACTGACCTCCTCCATCATTTACATTGAGGGCTGTGGAAGTTCATCGAGGGGCATCTTTGTTGTTTTCCCACAGAAGAAATTCTTCTTACCATTTTCATATGTTTTTATTCATTTATTTATAACTCTTCGTGTCCACTGTGTGCTCAGGACTGTACCAGGTGCTGAGTGCTTGGAAATTGTATTATGCCACAAATTGAAATTTCCTGGCTAGTTTCCAGAAGGATGATGACACCAGCGAGTGTGTAAAGTGGGAAGAATTACAAGGTGGATGGGGTCTGGCTCTCACTGGTGGTCTGAAATCAAGCAGACCAGCTATGTGACACCTTCATGCCTTCCCCAGCAAAGCCAAAGCATGCTAGAACTCTGTCTTTCCTAATGTGAAACAGCTCCATGGAGAGAAACTTCAGGCTCTTATCAAATGATCTCCAAGCTCCTTTACCACCCTGTAGGCTGTGACTGTTGTAACTTGATGTAATGGAGAAGGGCTCACTTAGAGGCCTCCAGAGCCAGACAGGTAACATTGAGCCGATGACATAAAGTGTATGGCCAGTAAGAGCCTCTGCTTTGTTGCCTGGGGGACAGCTGCTGGGTGCAGGGTATAGGTCCATGGGTCAGCAATGCTGGATTTTCAGTGGAAAGTTCCAATTTTGTATACACTAGAAGTATGCGAAAGCATATAGGTGGAAAAGACATCCTTTCACATCCATCACAACAAATGTTGTGCAACCTCTGTTTCCTACCTATGAATGAATGTGCCTTGTTAAATTCAAGTGTCAGGTCTGATCTCATTGTGAAGATCCATGTTGATCTGAGCGTATGGTTTCATGGCACTCTAATTTAGAATTTTAATGGTGCCATTTCTTTCTCTTCCAAGTTTGTGGGATAGTATTTTGACCCCAAATAGTCTATCTTGACTTTCTTGTTTGCTCTTGGGTGTTATTACACTTTCAGAGTTAATCTTCTTCAGACCAACAAATGTTGGTGTGTAATAATCACCACCTCCAGGTTATGCTGCCATGATGGGTGTGTCTTTGGGAAAGAGGGCTGAGCTCTGTATGCATCAAAATGTCCTGAACACCCCTTACCCCAATGTGTTTCTTTCTCTTCATTTGAAACTGGACATACTTGGTTATCAGTGTTTAAGATATATAAAAAGTCAACTGGAATGGAATGATTTGCGATTAAAAACAGGGGAGTTTAGTTAAGAGAGGTAATTTTTCTCACATTGCTGTGTTATTGTCTTACATTGTTGGAATACTTTGTTCTAGGCAGAGATTATTTTGCATGGATAAGAAATTTGAATAGCTACAAAAGCTGTGTGTCTTTTTTATTTTTTATTTTTATTTATTTACTTATTTTTGAAGCAGTCCCAAATACAAGGGGACTGTATCAGTCTTCCTCCTTAAGTGTGCTTCATGTGTCTTGGCTTTATCTTTTATTTTTGGGTGACCAAACAGAAACACTGGAGATAATGTCTTGTTCTGAAGCTTGCTCCCACTACACACCCACAGCATGAGCAGCTACTCTCTTCAGTTTCAGTTTTTAAAAGTTAGTTTTAGGACACCTTATGGGAATGTTCAACCTTGATACCTCTTTGTGATCATTCATAACTACAAAATTATGGAGCAGGCTCAAGTGGTCATTTTATTATACTTTTGTATCTTTGACCAAGAATGTTTTTTAAATCAAAAGCAAAAAAGTACTAAAGGAGTTATTCATTCTGAAATCTGAATGTAGTGGTGAAAGTATCACCTGTTGTTGGCTGCCTGTAGCTACCTGGTCTAAGGGTAAATGGGCTCTGGGAGGGTGTAGGCATGTTTGCTGGTTAGTTGCCCATTTTCTTAGGCATGGTGGACTGTCCAGGTCCATCCCCTTATATTCACAGACCCTTGTAATTATTGTTTCTACAGATAAGAGTTATTGTCTGTTTGGGGATGAGGTGTAAGAATTTGTGAACAGCTGCTTCATATTTGTCTAGGAAATCCATGTTTGAGGACATTCCTATGTCTCATTTTCTGACAGACATGGTATATGCTAGTGTTAGTGTTTGTGGTGCAAAATCGTTTTATTTTTCCTCCCTGGGGATCTGTGGCTTAGCATGTACTTTAGACTGGCAGATATGGTGAGCTCAGGGATGCTAATGAATATATTACACTGCAGAGGCATTTCTCCTCTAACACGGTGTATGCATTCCAGAAAAACCTAATGTTCCAAAACACAGGAACCAAAAAAAAAAGTTGGTACAGACCATTCAGTGTCTAAAACCCTGTAACCATAATACTCAGGTAGGCAGCAAGAATCCTACTAAGATATAACGCCAGTAAGATTAGCCCATATCACAAAATCCCAAGACCAGAGATGTTGGCATGGATGTGGAGAAAAGGGAACACTTCTACACTGCTGGTGGGAATGCAAATTAATACATTCCTTTTGGAAAGATATTTGGAGAACACTTAGAGATCTAAAAATAGATCTGCCATTCAATCCTATAATTCCTCTACTAGCTATATACACAGAAGACCAAAAATCACATTGTAACAAAGATATTTGTACCAGAATGTTTGTTGCAGCCCAATTCACAATTGCTAAGTCATGGAAAAAGCCCAAGTGCCCATCGATCCACGAATATATTAATAAATTGTGGTATATGTACACCATGGAATATTATGCAGCCTTAAAGAAAGATGGAGACTTTACCTCTTTCATGTTTACATGGATGGAGCTTGACCATATTCTTCTTAGTAAAGTATCTCAAGAATGGAAGAAAAAGTATCCAATGTACTCAGCCCTACTACAAAACTAATTTATGGCTTTCATATGAAAGCTATAACCCAGTTATAACCTAAGAATATGCAGAAGTGGGAGAGGGAGGAGGGAGGATGGGCAGAGGGAGGGTGACTGGTGGGATTACACCTGCAGTGCATCTTACAAGGGTCCATGTGAAACGTAGTAAATGCGGAATATAATTGTCTTAACACGGTAACTAAGAAAATGCCAGGAAGGCTATGTTAACCAGTGTAATGAAAATGTGTCAAACTGTTTATAAAACGAGTGTATGGTGCCCCTGATCACATTAATGTACACAGTTTTGATCTAATATTAATTTAAAAAAAGAATAAAAATCATGTTAGATTTTAATAGATATTGAAATTCAACAGTCCAGAATATATCTGTAGATCTTTTAAAAAATGAAAATAAAGGATTTTGCATTTTAATTTTTTTCGAAGGTGAAGGAATTTTGTGGAAGGAGGTGTATGGGTTGTGATTTCTTAGTTATGGAGACAAGGACAAAATGCAGAAAAATCTCCGAGGACCTGGACAGAGCACGTGGACAGTCTCTGCCAATAATAAGACCACAGTGTAGGAGGGCACCACGTCCAGCATTCTGCAGCCTGCTGCAGGTAGCTGTGTGAAGGACTTGTGTTCAGTGGCTGTTACATAGGGACATGAAGCATTACTAACACACTGGGCAAAGTCACTTCCAGTTTAGCATCATTCATCTGTTGACTGTGGGATGGAACTAACTGATGCTACTTCATTATGGACCTTCATTATGGAAGGCACAAAGACAGACATTAACTTTAGATCGATTTCATGTATACAGATTTGAGGCTTCATATTAGTCTTTCATTTATAAGAATAATCCATTGCCCCTCTCCTTAGAGAGTAAAGTGAACCAGATGTCATTGGGTTAATAGTCTGTCTCCAAAAGTCCACAAGCCTATCAGGTCATGAGAGTCCTAATGACCCTGGCTCGAGTTAAAATATGATCAGATATATGAGCACTTGGGGCTTCAGAGAGTGTCCTACTCTGTGGAATGATATTTAAAATGAAAACTTCTTAAGTTCTTATCAGCAACAAAGTGCTTTAACTCTTTCAGCCAGTGCTAGCATACATTCACTGTGAAGCTGGTACATCTGATGACAGTGATCAGTCCCAATGAAAGTTCAATGATTTGAGCCACTTGTATGAGAGTTCTCCAGAGAGAGAACTAATAAGATAGATGTGTGTGTGCCTACACATATGTACATGCACACATATATAATATAGATGCACATACAGGGTGCCCGTAAGGGTCATGTGCAATTTAAAATAGTTTAACATAGTAAATTGCACACGAACTTTCTGGACACCAGTAATATTTATTATGTATGGATCATACATGCATAGAAAGAGAGAGATTTATTTTAAAGAATTGGCTCATGTGATTATGAAGTCCAAACTGTGCAGGATAGGATGGCAGGCTGGAGACCCAGGGAAGAGTTATGATAGCAGTTCCAGCATAAAGGCAGCCTGCTGGCAGAATTCCATCTTCCGCAGGAGAGGTCAGTCTGTCATCAATTAAGGTCTTCACTGTTTGGCTGAGGCCCACCTACATGCATTATGTTATGAATCTGCTTTACTTAAAGACCACTGATTTAAATGTTAACTTCACATGTGAAATACCTTTATAGCAACATCCAGGTATGTTTGACCAAATGTCTAGGTACCATCACCTAGCCAAGTCCATAGATATAATTCGCTATTATGACCACTGAGAAACTTATTCAGATATTCTCAGTTTTTGAGATTGACAGCGTTGTGGGAATCAGTTTAAAAAAGATCAGAGAACAGTTTTGAATGCTTCCAGCATATAACATACATAAACAGAAAAATTTCAGACGATTCAAATCTGAAAAATTCCCTCCACATGTATTTCTCCTGTACCCCTACCAAATGCCTAAGCACTCCAAACAACTTACCAAATTTCTGAGGAACTATAAAGTTATTGACATTTAACTTTCTGCCAAGAAAAGGCTTGCCCTGCATCTGACTCTGAGATGGACCCTTGGGAGAAGAGTGCTCATATGTATCTTTTCTTTTTACCACCCAGCCTTATCCTACAAGCCCACTCTTCATCAAAATATTCACGATACCCAACTGAGCACTTCACAGAAGAGAAAGCCTGGATTTAAGCAGCCATAGCCATCCGGCCAGCCGCGCCAGCATTTTAGGTTGCTGACTAGCCCGGCAAACCGACCGCTTGCTCGCCGCCTTCTTTTCTTTCGGTCCTTCCTCCTCCCCTTTCTCTCCCTCCCTTCTGTAAGTACTCGGTGAAACAAAGGCATTGATTGTGCCAAGAAGTCCAAAGGCGACTTTAGTAAGGAACGGAATGGGTTCTTATCCTGCTGTCCCCAACTACTAGTTTTTGTCCCTGCATAGGTGCTTGCTAACAGGGGTATATTATGAGAGGAAGCCCAGAAGGTCCACCAGTTCCTAAAATGCAGCCACAGGAGAGGTGCTAGCTTCATTCTTTAATTCAGTTCCCAGGAGCTCAGCGGGCCCTGGTTTTAAATCGCATCTTTTCTCAGGCTTTGCTAGTCAGGGGCCTTAGACCAGCAGCATTGAAAACAGCTGGGAGTGTTTCTAGAACCTATAGAAATTCAGACTTGTAGGCCCCAGCACAAACCCACTAAAACCCATGCATAGGCGATGTGGCTGTGTCCTAAACTCTGGAAATGAGAAGGGGGATATAGTCACCTTTGCTTCTGACTACCACAGAGCCTTCTCCCACATCCCAGGGTAAGTTATTATTCTTTGCCTGTTTTTTTTTTTTTTTTCTTTTTTTACTTTCCATATGTGGGGTCCCGTAATGTATTTGGCTTCCTTTACTTAACGTGTTTGTGAGCTTGTAGTTTAGATCTTCTGTTTTAATTACTGTAGAATATCTCACAGTTTCTTTATACAGTTTGCTACTAATGGCCATTTGGGTAATTTCTACCTTGTGCCTGTTACACGTAGTGCCACAGTGAGCGTCTGTCATCAGGTTCGGAAGCAATTGGACGTGTGCAGCGCATTGCTTGCAAAATCATTTCAGCTTTCCTTGCTAACTTGGAGTCGGTACTGTGAGGTCTAGTTTTATCCTGGGCTGTATTATAGTGATATCCTCAGAATTGGTGGTTCAGCTTGGGTTTTTGAGCTACTGTGCGTTTTTTGTGTTCTTAACTGTCAGGCTGCCAGGTGACATCTTAGTATTGTCGGTATTTCCTCCCCGGGTCCCTTTATCTGTTGAAAATTTGAAAAACAAATTATCAAATATATTAGAATTGTAGCTTTGAACCCTTGCTGGAATAGCTCAGTCCTATACTAAAGCAGGGGTATCTTACAGGCTTTTTTCAGGCTTTTTCCCCCGACTATAGCCTTCTTTTGGATTCTTCTTTGTGACAGACACCTAAATTTCAGATAGCCGCAGGGCTGCCATACTTTTGAAATTATTATTGTTAATTTTTGCAGTTTTACTCCTTTTCAATTTTTAGTCATATGTTAAGTCTTTCAAAAATTGTTTATATGGAAAGTTCCTCAAGTAAATACTGTAGTTTTATCTTTGTAGAAATTAGGCCATTTGGAAAGATAAGCGTAAACCATGGTTATTATTTTGATACATGATGTTATCCATGTAAAACTATGATATTATTTTGCACACAGGTAAGAAGTAGGTGTCTGGTGGGGGGCTGGCTCACACAGTGGAATTATTGGGAGGGTGTCATCTTGTGTCTTGGGCTCCCAGCTAACAGTTGATCACCGAAATTATTTTTAATCCTCTTTTTTTTTTCAGTCTTGGTGGAATGCTTCAAAAACTGTACTCAGAGATAGGCAAATAGTACTGCTTTATGCATTCTTGTCCACTCAAGAGAACTGTTATAATAACTTTATTACAGCTCTTTCTTTAGTACTTGCATTTAAAGCAACAAATTATTTCTATTTTGTTTAGTAGCTTTTATACCAGTTTTGTAGCCCAGAGGGGATGTTATCCAAGCTGGTAAGAGAGGAGTGGCAGCTCAGACCACAAGGAACTGGAAACCCAGGGAATGTGAAAGGTTTGGGATGAAAAATATAAACTGTGATAAATGTAAATACACAGCTCACTGAAATTATTTTCTCTTTATCAGATGAAGCAATGAGTTACAGTGATGACTCAATTAAGGAAGACTTGGTTTTATTTTCCTAGCTCTTCTAGGAGGCTGAGGTTGGATAGTGTTTGGCAGATAGTGTTTGCAAATCTGAAGGTTATTTGCTCTCTTAGTGAGCTGTGGTTTTGCGAGCTTTAAAGTGGACTAGTTTCAGGACCACTGATCCCTTGTTTAATGTGAAAATGTCAGATTTTAATAAGATTTTTGGCTCTTCTTTTTAGAGCACATTCTAGGAAATTACCCTTTGGATTGTGCAGAAAATCAAATGAAAAGGTAATTAAACTTTCCAGCAGGATGGTGGGAAAGCAGAGGAGTGAACAGATAATGGGCAGTGGGGTCCGTCTCAGGAAGCTTCTGCACTGAGGAAAATACACCCCAGGCACCATTGAGTGAGACCAGGGTCTTAACTATTGAGTTGTCAAATTAGAGGTATTACCAGCATTTTATTTCAAAGGGGAAATGTGTTCAAGAAAATCTCTATAGGGGTCCATTTTTATATTTTTGCATGAAACAGACTGGAATACTGTGATTGATTTATCTTTGTGTTCACTGACTAGATAGCAAGGTAGGTAGATAAAAATCAATGATTCTTAAAGTAGATTTTAAAAAAATCTTTCTATGACTTTTTTTTTTTTTTTTACATTAAGTAAACACACAGTGCCATGCCTAAAAATAATTTTAAGGTAATTCAAAGGCATGGTCATAGAAACAAATTTCTTGGTTAATTGTATGATCTTTCAGACCAAATTCTCATGACCTTTGAAAGAGGCTTTTTAAAAAGTCAGAGTAGCTCGTGTACAATTTCCAACAAATTTTCTTGCCAGAATCATCTATATTTTAAACATCCTCAAACATAAGGTTTAACTGTTGAAAAAAATGTGACTATAATAGCTTAGGTACCAACCAGTTATCCTTCCATCATACTAGTAATAATTTAGCTTTAAATGCCAGCCATTTAATAATTAATGGTAGGTATTCAAATATACAATAAATGCCAATTCAGGAAATATACTTCCTGTTGAGTGAATAAGTAGAATGCACTTATATTCTAAAATGTAGTGATTATGGGGGAGAAAATGCCCTCTTCATTGGTAATCATATTAAGAAATCACTTGGAGATTTTAGAATGGCAAGCAAATTCTTTTGTAGAAGTTGTTAGGGGATTATCTATGTAGGCAATATTTTAAGTTGGAGTTTATATATATGAAATCACATAATTTATGTTTTTGGAACTCATATTACAAAGAAATACAATTTTTTTGTTGTTAAAAGTGTACCCATATTTAAAATATGTTCAGGATTCAAACCATTGGTTTAGCCATTCACCAGGAATTCATATTTCAGCAACCTCAAACTGCAAAACACATTAATCTGAGGTGTAAGGAAATGAAGGGGCCTCTCTGTGTTAGAAATATTAATTCCAAAGCACAGCAGAATAGTTTCTTGTTAAAAATCTGCACTCTTCTCTGTGTTACTAGTGTGGTTATGTGGTATATATAGGGTGCATCTCTGCTGGAAACAATATAAAAGAAGAAAAGGGAAAAATCAGTGGAGAAGGCAGCAGCATGTTGGGGGATGCAAGGGAACCCTTGTTAGCTGGGCAGGCACATTTCCTGCATTTCGTCCCCTCGGTGACCCTGTGCCTGTGAGACTCACCTGCTCACTCCTTCCCACCATTGTCCTCTTTATTCTCTTTGAGAGAATTCTGAGCCTGCCTTGGGCCCAGCACAAAACTTTCCCATCTCCATTCCAGGTCACGCTTACTCCTCCTTATCCCGGCCTTCTGCCTTATTCATTCATTAATGCAGTCCAGGCCTCTGGAGCTAGATGGTGTGAAGGTTGAGGGACTGATAGGGTAACAGGAATGGTTAAACTATTTAAAGAAAACTCAGTACGCAGAACTCAGATGAAGTGTGGCCAGGATCTGAGGGAGGGATTTCCAGTGGCTGGAGCACTCCAGACTTCTGGTGGAGGCAACTCTGAGGACAGCCTTGACTGATGTGCAGGTTTTGGTTTCTAGATAAGAAATACGAAAGATTGAGAGTCTGATCAGAGACTGGTATTAAAACTGTACTGTGATTAGCAAGAGATAAATCTACTTCTCAATCTTTTTCAGTCTCAAACATTGGGAAAAAATAGTTAAAGGATGGGATGATGTGAAATCAGCCAAAATAATGTGTTCCATCTGGACTCTTTCTCCTTTGTTGAAAAAGTTGGTAATACTTGAAGACATTGAGTACCTAAGAATGGGAGAGGGTGAAGGAGGTAAAATAGGAAAGTAGAGTGGACATAGAGTTGATTCCCCAAAGCAGGACTTGTTTGAGAATAAAATGAGGAGAAAGAACTACTATTCTTTAAGTTATATAATTTTATTGAAATACTATTCTGTCTTGACAAATTCCTTTATTATATAGGTGAAGTAGTTCTATTCAAACATTTAAAAATGTTTCTAACAAAAATAAAAAGTTTATGTCTATTAAAGCAAAGACAACCTTCATATCAAGTTTATGAACATTAAAAATTGCATAAGCAGAATACTTAGTACTAGAACATAGGTAAGTATTTTCATCAGTTAATTACCTGTATCTGTCTCTAATGCCATACCCACTGACACTTTCCTGAAGAATATCTTTTCTCCATATGGTCTTGTTATATTTTAATTTTTCCCTAATATTGCTTGTAGTTTCTCTAGAGTTACATTTTATGGTTATATAATTTGAAATTGTTGACAGCTGTTGACTCTTCTAGGTATCAGGGGTATCCACCCTTTTTTCTGCCACACTTTGGAAGAACAAGGGTCATCTTACATACACAAACACTAATGAAAGCTGATGAGCTGTGCATACTTTTTGCAATATCCTTCACCACAAATAAGCAAAATAGTCCTCAAATAATCTGGTTGGATACCCAGAAAATACTTTAATATTTTTAATACCCAGGTGCTGACATATCAGTGTAGAGCAAATTCTGGTAAGTGGAGGATATTCTCAGTTTTTTCCTTTTTTGGTAATTGACATGTATAAATATTAATACATAAATATTTGAGTCTATAATTATCTGATTGTCACAAGTTCTGTCTTTACCTCCTTTGAAAGTATTTTCCTTGACACATTTCCTAACTTTTACAAGATGAGACTTGTGAAATATGTTGTCTTCATGAAGCGAGTGTATGATGCCCCATGATCATATCAATGTATACAGTTATGATTTAATAAAAATAAATAAAATAAAAAATTTTCCCCATACTTAGATGCTTTGCAATGGTAGGACTTTTCATTCCATTCTTTTCTGTCTCAGAATATACATTTAATCAATGAAAGAAAAGCCCAACAAAAGATTTTTCCTATGAATGGAGACATTCCGACTAATAATTACAGAATCTCAGAATTAAATGTGTACATTTGAGCTCTCCTCACTTAATCTGTTTAGTTTCTTAGTATCTTCATGTTTTCAGTTTTAGTTTTCAATTAATTTCAATCTGCTGAAAGCTTAATAAACTGAAAGTAGCTTTTATAGATTCTATTGTTGAGTAATATGATTAAAAATTTCCTACTGACTTGGGACAAAATGTGATGAAACATAAGACATTTAGGAGTTCTTCAAAGGTTCAAACATTTCCAATACCTGAAGGATGATAGATTGCAAAGAGATGAAGTGACTATCACAAAAATGCTTAGTTTAAGATAATCTAATCATCTGTGTAAATACATTGGCAATTTTGATAGCTACAGCTTTTATTTCATGTAAAATAAAAGAGGTAGAATGTCAGAGTGTATTTGGATTAAACTACGTGGATACTTTCCAGGTGCATTTCTAATTCACAGACTTCCTAATTCAGTAAAAGTAGAATTTTTACCACAGTACTCTTTTATTTTTCACTGAATTTATAATAGTATTTATATAAAGGCTGGGCATTTTATCTTTGACCAGATGAATTTCCAAAAGCTTTAACTTTGATTTCATTCTGTGGTTAGAAAAAAGCAAACCATGATTGAAATGAACACAACTGATTCTATTTGAAGTCTCTTGCACTTACTGATAGAAAACTAGCCTCATTCACCTTGGATAAGTGCTTTCTCTGCTAATGGAGAAGATGACTTCACCAGCTATTGCTTTCCTGTTTGCATTTATACAATAAAGTTTTGAAATCAAAACTATGCAAAATTAGTTTAGAATAGTTTCTTGATCCTCAGTAAGTTATGCTTCACAGGTGATATAGGAATGAGCCTTCCATAGAAACTTCAGTAAAATCATAGGCTGTGAATACAGTTTTCTTAAAAGATGTAGATTCTGTTACTTCTTCAGGAGATTTATATCTTCTGGTTTTCAGCGGGTTGATAATTTCCTGGTGGATGATAAATGTTGACAAGTTTTATTTTTTTAAAATAAACATTTTTAATGAATGGTTTTTAATTTAAAGAAAAATTGGGAAGAAAGCAAAGAGTTCCAATGTAACCTGTGCCCACTTCCTCCTAGTATTACCATCTTGCTTTGGGGCAATACATTTGTTAAAAATTAATGAACTGACATTGACAGAAGTCCTTATTTTATTCATATGTCCTCAACTTTTCCTTCATATCCCCCCCTTTTTTGTTCCAGCGTATCATTCAGGATATTATATTAAGTTGTCATATCTCCTTAGGCCTCTCTTGGTTATGATAGTCAAACATTTTGAATAGTTACACATTTATCAGTTTTCTCAAGGAAAGCAAATTGTGTACTCAGCTTTTTATTAAGCATGCATCTTTTTTGTTTTTGTTTTTTGAGGCCATTGCCATCAAAAGGGTTTATTGCAAAATATAAAAGCATTGCCATTCAGTGAAATAATTATACATTTTAACTATACCAAAAAAAAAAAAAAGGTTAAATTGTCATAGCATGAGCTTCCCAGTTATTCTTTATTGCTGTATGGCAGGACTGTCCAACTTCTGTTTTCTATACCAATTTAACATGCACTGAGCTTGTGAATCTCCATGATTTGGGCCACACAGCTGCCTGGCAGCATCACACATCTCGCAGAGCCAGTCCACAACTGGCTGGTTCTCCAGGTGGTCAGCAGAAGCTGCTGCCTCTGATCTTTCTCCATCCCCATTTGAGCTCTAAAATAGTTATCTGTCTTCAGCTTCTCTTGTCCAGCCTTAATTTGTTTTATCAGTGAGTACTCTGTTACCTGGTCCTGAAAGGAATGTCTTAGTTACACTGTGCCTGGAAAGGGTCAGGAAAGGAAAGGTGGGTTTAGTATCACAGATAATCTCCTGATTTAGCTAGGTATCAACGAGAAGTCTTTTAATTGCAAGGATGTCTCTCACTACTAGGTGAAAGTGGCGATCCACAAAACTCACCCTGGCTTGTTTTAATGCACCTGTTAATAACTTAGTTAGTACATAGTTTAATAACATTTAATAGCAATGCAGTTTTTGATTAAAATGGAAATTCTGGATAAATTTTACAAAGGACAGTTTGCTCCTAGACAATTCTGGAAAGGTAACAGATGTTGTTGAGGAAGGCAATCTTATATTGAAACTGATTCCATTCTTTATTTTCTCCCCAACCAGAATAGAATAGAATAGAATTTGTTGCCAGAATAGAATTTTTCAGTGAAAAATAACTATAATGTGCTCACTTGCACTAAATATTACTAGATTATGCATTTAGTTTGACTCAAGGGAAGTTGGTAGAAAAATACTTGACGAGTAAATGTGCATTGAAAGGTAAGTGCTCTTACATAAAGAGGTGTACATTCCTACCTTATAGACACACACATATAGCACGTTAATAACGTGATATTGACAGAATGAAGTTATGTATGCAAAAATGTTCATCTGGACCTAGGGCCAGGATGTGAAGAAAAGCCTGTTTCCCTAGGTATGGAACAGTGAGGTCTGCATTGCCCTGCTCAGGGCCTTTTGTGAGTAGACTGTTAAGGGGGTCAGCAAAGTACAATCCATCTGGCCCTCTATCTATTTGTCATATAAACTTTTATTGGTAACACCCAAGCTCCTTCGTTTATGTATTGTCTGGGGATGGTTTCACTCTGCAGGGATGGAGATGAGTAGTTGTAACAGAGAGGATTTGGCCCACAAAGCCTAAGCTGTCCTCCACCTAGTGCTTCACAGAAAAGATTTACTCATCCATGTACTAAAACCTTTTCAGGTTGACCTTGGGCATGACCTAATTCTCTTTTTTTTCTGTTTGCACAGAACTTTGTTCCCATAAGACTTTTCTGTCCATGGGGCTTGATATCATAAGACCTTCTTCCAGTTAACACTTTTCCCAAAACACCACATGGACCCAGGCAGGACACAGCCACTGACCTGTCTTTAACTCAGTTGTGGAGTCAAGAATAATAACAGATTGTAGCAATGGCTGACACTTACTAGTTACCCACAATGTACCTTATGCTGTGCCCAATGTGCTTTATTAGGTGTGTGTCCTCACAACAACCCTATGTGGCGGGTTTCATTATTATATACACTTTGTGGCAAAAACTGAAGTTCAAGACATTGGATAGTTTTCTCTGGGTCATAAAGCTTAGATGTGGTGCAGGAAGCATTTAAAATTTATCCAGACCATTCCACTTACCCTGCGTACTATTCATTCATGACTTTAGAAGTCCTCAGTTGTTTTGAGGCTGTACCTTCTCTAAACCTTCAGCACAATACCTCTTGCTTTTTCTATCTTCCTGCCTTCATTGGTGAGCTTCCCAGTAACCACATATCAGTGATTTTAAATACGAAGCAATTTGAATTCTGAATTGTTTCTAAACATTGAATTGAATGGATTTAGTTAACTCTATCATCTTCCAGAAAACTTCCATTTTAAAACCTTTTAAATGTTACCCAAATAAATACTTACCTAAGTAAAATATTTTTCAGGGTAATATGAATCCAGAAGGAATTTTATCTGCAGGAAAGCTATTTGAGGAAGAGGCCCTGGATGAGATGTTGGTGGTTGAATGCCTGGGCCAGATCCTCCTCTGATGAAATAGCAGCAAAATGGAGGTCAGGGAAACTCAGGTTCCTGGACCAGGTTGTCTCTCCAAGCCAGCTGTCTGCAGGGGCTAACGTGAAGAGACCACTGTTGATTTTTCTGTAGAACAGAGGGCCGGATAGCCATCCTATAGCTGAGTTAGTGAAGGGAGAGACCTATTTTGAGAACACAGATTGGAACCACTGCCAATCAAAGGCAGCTCTGTTGGTGGGCAGAGGCCATCCTGTCTAGAAAGTAAAATTTGACCTTTAGAAAGAGAATGAATGTTGCCCTGTTCTAGCAACTTAGCTGTATTTGGCCCATGGAATTTTTTTTCGGAGTTAATTTGGGTTTATTCTGGAAGTATGCGTACTATTTAATGACAGTATATTTTAAAGAGATCAATTTTTGCTTGTGTGAGAGGAAAAGTTTAAGCTTTTATACTTAACTAAATGATAGTGTGAGGTTGGCACCTGTGGCTCAAAGAGTAGGGTGCCAGCTGCATGTACCAGAGATGGCGGATTCAAACCCGGCTCTGGTCAAAAAGAAAAAAAAAAACAACAAAACAAACAAAACTAAGTAATAGTGTGGTTCATTCAGGGCATCTAAAATGGTCAACTGATACTACATTAATAAGAAAATACTCCTTATTCATACCCCCAAAGAGGAATAATTATTCCATCAGATTTTAACTGTTCATAATTTTACCAGTTCTATAGTCAAGAAGAAACTAGTGACAACTGAAGTTTCATATTTGCAGATTAAATTATAATGGCCTTAGTTTCATCTTTATCTCTGAGTATTTATTTCAGAATCCTTTCTTTAATTCTGCGCTCCAGCCAAAACTGTGTGAAGATGCAAACTCAGTTATGCCACCTCTTGCTTTAGATCTTTCCTTGGCTTCCCACCCTGCAGATTACCCTCCCCTGCCCTGTATCTTTACTGTGCTTTCAGGCCCGGTACATTCATCTGGCTCCTGCCAAGGTCTCTAACCCCATCTGGAGAATGGGAGGCTCCTCTGCTGTCCCCAACTCCCTCTTCCTAAGGCTTTGCACACCTGTGGTTATTGATGCCTGGAGCAGGACATTCCAGCCCCCTGTCTGCTTTCTGCCTAGTTAATGTCTGCACATGTCTTGGGTAATTCCCCTCAGAGGGTCAGGCTTCCATAACTATGCTGTCAGAGTATCTCGTAGGTAATCCTTTCCAGAACATTCCAACCAAGTGTGAGCTTCCTTTTAGTCAGGTAGATGGGAACTCAGCCTGCTCTTTAGCATTTTTTTTCCAGGATCACCTATAGTGCATGCATATTTCAATTTCTAATGCTCAGTTATTAAGATCTTAGCATCAATTTTCTTGAGGCATTTGTTACTATAAAATGAAGATATTGACATTCAATACTATTTGCTTTTGTCCACAAAAACTGCCTCTGTATAACATGTAGTTTGAATAAATAGATAAATAGTTTAGCTCTCTATTTTAACATTTAAAGCAGCAAGTCTTGGGAGCTAAGGGCGATTTTCCTAATAAACCTGCTGGATTTCCATGTTCTATAGTAGGGAGTAGAGTTGTCTGCACTTGACTGTTTCCCAGGGGTGTCTGGAGATCATAGGTATCTAGCCATTCTGAATACCAGCCTTAATTGCGTTACTGATACACAAACATAAATTTATGTATGATATTTTAAGTAAAATGTTAATGTCTTATGAAAATGTGTGACCCTTTAAAATTTTTATACATCTTAAGTACACCTGTCTTTTCTTCAAGTACATATAATTTCCATCTCAGCATCAGTGGTAATATTGGTATTTAAGATGCCTAATTCTTAGGGATTATTTTAATATTTTAAGTTGTGAATTTTTCATCAGTTATTACTGTTGTCACTCACACAATTCATCATATAATATATTGAGCAAGAAGATAAGTAGACTTAGGTTTTGAGCATCTAAAATTGGTTAATTCAAGGTACATTTTTCTCTAATT
Organism: Nycticebus coucang; assembly: GCF_027406575.1. Classification (NCBI taxonomy): domain Eukaryota; kingdom Metazoa; phylum Chordata; class Mammalia; order Primates; family Lorisidae; genus Nycticebus; species Nycticebus coucang. The sequence continues at coordinate 4,717,433 of NC_069800.1, read as the reverse complement.
GAATTTCCATTTTGATATTTTGAGACAAAAGTTATTTTTAGTGTTGGTGGCTCTCTCAGCACAGATGTAGAGAATGTTTTTGTCTTGACTGATGAATGCTTGTGACTTGACCCTTAATCTTTAACTAGTATTGGTCAAGTACACCTGTAAACGGGTCTACATGATACTTGAGTCCAAGTGTATTTGCCTTAGGTGAGGCTCTGGGTCTTAATGTATTAAAAGTGCTTCCAAGCCCCTCTGAGCACTCACATGTGCCAAAATGGGTCAGGCCCAGAAGAAAACAGAGTTCTGTGGGGAGCCATTGTATAGTTTCTGCCTCTTTAACCTTTGGTGTCAGGAGCAGGGTACCAGAAAGAAAATGAGAAAGAAAAGGGAAAAAGGAAATAATTAAGAGCTGAAGATCTCACACAGGATGAAAAGATTTTAGGGGCCAAGCACGGATTTGGCAAACACACACCATTTCTGCACCTGTTCCCTTCACCAGTGACTTCCCTTCTCACACCATGACTAACCACACTAGTCATGTGGCTCTAACCTACCAGCCAGCCCAGTGGTTCTGGGAAATCAAATCTCCCTGTGTGCCTTGTAATGAAAAGAATAGTGGAGTTATCTATGCAGCTCTGGCTCAGCCTTTAACCATGTAACATATTTTCTGTCAGTGGCAGACGTTAATCTACTTGTATTGTTCACTGTAAACTATTCCTGAAATTCTCTGTGATGAATTCCAGAACCAGCAAGTGACCCAAGAGAATTTATGCATCGTTATGTTTCTTCCCATTTTAGAAAGTTGAGGGCATCTACTGAGACATTCACGTGTGAACGTTTTATTTTCTGCAGTTAGCCAGTGAACAAGGACCCCAGGTAACACTATCTTAATGATCATCCCTGGCAGTCAGATTTCTGTTAAAGAACAGGTTTGTGTGCTTTGATTCCAGTAAATGGCAAAGGCAGAGAAGTTAATCATTCATTGAAATTACATGGGACAACCTAAGAGTAGATTTTTCCCCCTACTGCTCTCTAATAATTATTTCTCACTGTTGCAACCAGTGTTTGTACTCAACTCCAATGGGAGGGGTTGAGTGCAATTTTCTTTTCTTTTTTTCTTTTTTTTTTTTAAAGACAGTCTCACTTTGTCACCTTTGGTAGAAGGCTGTGGCATCACAGCTCACAGCAACCTCCAGCTCTTGGGCTTAGGCGATTCTCTTGCCTCAGCCTCCCAAATCATGCAATTTTCTGTGTCTTACATCACTGAAAAAGTGACTTACTCCTGCTGGTTAATTAATATTTCACTTGAATGATTATTTTGAATCATAACTGGCCTCCACACAGATCAAGTATTGTATTTATAAGAGCAAACCTGGGCAAGTTTTGCCACATGGACATTCCTTGGGACCATGACATGGTTTTAGAGATAATGTGTGCCTAATGTTTTAGAGTGTCTCATAGGTCTGGGGAATGATTTTGAGCCCCATTTCTTCTTCCAGCGTTCAGATGTTTAACACCTTTGGGAAGTAGTCTGATGGCTACCGTTGGTCACAGGGTCTGCAGCGTTAGACTGAGTTTGAATCCCAGTTCTCCGTGAACTATGGTGTGACTTGGGCACTATACAACACTTGTTTTCTAGGGAAGCCTAGGTATTCATGGTGACTGGGCTGGCTTAAATGACAGACTGGGTGGCTTAAATGACAGACTGATTTCCTCACAATTCTGGAGGCTAGAAGTCTGAGGTCAAGGTGTGGGCAGTGTTGGTTTCTTCTGAGGCATTGATGGGCGTAACAGGACTAGCTCCATTTTGCTTCTGACCCTCTGAAGTGATATCCTTTAGGTTAAAGGTTTCTGCATAGCTCTGCATGTAGGCTAGGAGAAAAGTGACAGCCAAGACCGTTCCAAAATTAACTCCTACGAGATAAAAATGGTCCACACACAGGGAGCACTGCCACTATAAAGACTCACAGAACATCCAATTCACACTCCAGAGTTAACTGACCAAGAGCAAAGAAGTTTTACAACCTGCTCAGCCCCTCACTGATGCCCAGCTGACCACCCTTTCCCCTTCCCTTCACATAAAAAGGAGCCTCAAGTACATACGAACTTAAGATAGTTATGGGGGACGTTAGTTTGCCATCTGCCCCTGTTTGCTGGCTGAGGAAAAGTTGCTTTCCTTTCCCCAACGCCTTGTCTCTTGACTTACTGGCTGTCTTGCAACAAGTGTTACAATCTTGAACTTGGGTCCAAGGTTGTAGATGGCTGTCTCTATCTGTGTCCAATATGCTCTTCCTTCCCTATGTGTCTGGCTCCAGATATCCTCTTTTTATAAAGTCACCAGAACATTGGATTAGAACCCACCCTAAAGACTTCATTTTAACTCAGTTACCTCTTCAATGACGCTATCTTCAAGCATAGCCACATTTTGAAATACTGGGGGTTTAAGATTCCAATATGTGAATGGGGAATGAGCCCATAGCAGGGTCTTAGTCCTGCCTGATCTGTGAAATGGGTTTATAGCATTGTTGTGAGCATTCACATGTGATGCATACAAATTGCTTAGCACGGTACATGGACTGTAGTGATTACCCTAAAGAGAACTTTTTTATTACAAAAATAGGTAAATCATGTATCTTTGTCATCTGTTGCAGTTGATGGCTATATGCATGCCTTTTAAGTACTAAGGTCTGGGATTATCATATTCTTTCTCATGCTCTTGTAGCTTGTTTTTTTTTTTTTTTTTTGAGACAGAGTCTTACTCTGTTGCCCTGTGTAGAGGGCCATGGCATCATAGCTTACAGCAACCTCAAAGTAACCCTTTTGTCTCAGCCTCCCAGGTAGCTAGGTTCCTGCCATGGTACCCTACTAGTTTTAGAGACTTAGAAATGAGGTCTCACTCTTGTTCAGGCTAGTCTGGAACTCTTGAGCTCAAGCAAACTGTCTGCCTTGGCCTCTGTGATTATAGGCATGAGCCACTATGCCCAGCACCCCTGCAGCTTCTTAACAGGCTGTCTTTGACAGAGTGCCAGAGCAAATCCTCAGGGAATGTTGATTGAGTGGATGGGTGTGAATTTTGTGCTCAGGATTTGAGAGGTCTTCAGTGGCTGCGACTTTAGGATCATGAGGCACTGTAGATGGCTGTGCAATACTCTAAAACAGGCATCCTCAAACTTTTTAAACAGGGGGCCAATTCACTGTCTCTCAGACCGTTGGAGGGCCGGACTATAGTTAAAAACAAACAAACAAAAAAAAAACTGTGACCAAATTCCTCTGCACACTGCACATATCTTATTTTGAAGTAAAAAAAAAAAATGGGAACAAATACAATCACACCCCCTCATGTGGCCCTCAGCCTGCAGTTTGAGGACCTCTGCTCTAAAAAGTCCCCTTCCTGTAGAGCCTGCCCAGAAGTTTTAACAGCACTGGACAAACACCAAAGAAGAGTAATCTCCATGCCAGGGGCTGGAGACAGACGACTTTTTGCATTCTTGGGGAAGTAACTACAAAATCATCACAGGCAGATCACCAAATCTAAGAATTATCCAAACACTGGAAGTAATTTTTAAATAAGGCTGCATGTCTGGCTACTATTACAACTTAGTTACAGCTTATGTTAAATACTAGCAAGCATGCCTTTCCACTAGGATCAGAAGAAGGAAGGTTGGATTGCATGACCTCTGAGGAGGCCAGTATACAGCCCTTCTGATGAAGAGAAGCTTTGCTACGGGGAGGAATAGTGTGGTTATTCAGTCCACACAGGGTGATAGCACCCCTCAGTAGCAGTTAGTTACAGACTTCATTAAACATCAAGATGCATTATTGGACAACTGCAAGGTTTCACTCAGTGCATTAGCTGTTAACCTGTAAGTCAAGGACATGGCTAAGCCTCACCAACTGGCTCCGTTCCTCTGTCAGATCAGCATCTGAATCTGGTGACTATTTCTTTTGAAATGCCTCTGAAAACTTTTGTCTTTTAATAAAAAGTATTAAATGATAGGTAAGAGGCTGTCACATGTAAATTCTGGGCTACAATAATAAAAATATTTTTTCTTTGTTCCAGGTTCCTGGCACGCAGCTCCTAAAACCAGTGGTATCTCCAGAATGATAAGAATGTCCTTCAATGAGATGGCTGGTGGCCCCTAGGTAGCTTCAGGGTGGGAGTTGGTTGCCATAAGGGCCCAAACCTGATTTAGAAGGTTGAAATGTTCAGCCCCACCCCTGACCTGGGGAGGGTAGGGGAGCTAAAGACGGAGTTACTCACCAGTGGCCAGTGATTAAATCTATCATGTCTACTCAGTAGAATCTCCATAGAACCCCTAAACAATGGCATTAGGAGAGTTTCTGGGTTGAGGAACACACTGAGGGGCTGGCATGTGTGGAGTTCCCAGAGATGCACACCACACCTGCCCCATACCTTGCCCTAAGCATTTCTTCCATTTGGCAGTTCCCGAGTTGTGTCCTTTATAATATACTGGTAATCTCAAGTATTTTCCTGAGTTCTGTGAGCTGTTTTAGCAAATCATGGAACCTGTGGAGCATGTCATGGGAGCCTGTGATTTATAGCCAGTTGGTCAGAAGTACAGGTGGCAACTTAGAACTCATGATGGGTGTCTGAAGTGAGGGGCTGACTTACGGTACTGAACACTTAGCCTGTGGGGTCATTGCTAAATCATGGTAGTCAACTGTCAGAACTGAACTGAATTGTTAGATACACAGAGGTGTCCAGAAAGGTGGAGAATTGGTTGGTAGGAGGAAAAAATCCACACCTTTGGTATCTGGATTATTGTGAATAACAGCAGTGCAATACATATATATATATATATATATATATATATATATATATATATGTGAATTTATATGAATTAATTTTAACTGACTATTAAATAATAGGTGTATATCCACTCTTATGACCATAAATACTAAAACATTTTATTAAGGATTGCCCAAACATGGAATTAAGTGACTGGTTTAATTTATCTAGCTTTTCTGTAAATGTATTTACCTTTCTTTTTTTTTGGCCAGGGCTGGGTTTTAACCCACCACCTCCAGCATATGGGGCTGGCACCCTACCCCTTTGAGCCACAGGCACCGCCTTTCTTTTTAAAAAACAAAACAGAAGTGACAAAAAATTCCTTCCCTTCCAGGCTCTTCTGGTTCATTTCCACTTCCCTCAAAGGCCTCCATTTCCTAATGTGGAGAAAAACACAACAGTATTTCTGACTGTCATCTTTCCTTCCTTCTGGATCATTTTATTAATCACTGGTTTTTATTTTTTGGTTCTTAATATTTCTCTTTCTTAAAAGTATTCTACACAGTTGCCTTTTTGTTTTTTAATTGTTTTAGTTAATTTACCCCCCCCCTTTTTTTTTGGCAGAAAAGAACAAGTTAGTACCTTGTATCAAAACATCAACCTGGTGGAGCCAAGACTACTTCAGCCATATGAACATGTTATAAAGAATTTTATTTGTGAGATCAAACTTCAAAGCATAGAAATGGAAAACCTGGCCATTGCAGTGAAGAGGTATTGGAGTCTTTCCTTTCTCAGTGGCATGCAGAGCGCATCCTTTAACCTGCACCCCGACAGGGGTGGCAGATGGAATGAACTGCATGATCACAATATGATCTAGGTGGTCCTCCTGAGTTAAATCAGCACAGAGAAATTTGAATCCTACAGAAATTTATAGGGTCAGTCAGGAAGCAGTTGGTCATTATATAAACTCTCCATAACTAATGATTCAATATAAAACAATTCAGAGATTTAGCTTATATCCAGCCACAGATCGAAAATTTCAGAAAGGCAAGCAGGACTCAATTTAAAGTCTGGATTTGTAACTCACAAATGTGAGACCTAGGGGCTGGTTAATTAATTTTCATGAGTCCATTCCAATATATGGAAAATGAGGATGAAAATATTCTCATCTTCAGGGTATTAAGATTTAGTAGATGACATCATGGGTGAGCCCCTCATGCTGTGGCTGCCACAGCGATGCTGCTGTCCCTCTCTCTAGCCCTTGTTACCCAGTCCTCTCCTGTGAACTGAAAGCTAAAAACATGTTAAACCCTTACTATGTCACAGACAGTCCACATAAGCCAGAGCTGGCTCACATGGGATATCTTACTCATTTTAACAACCGTCTCGTTGCAAAAGAATTTATATGTGTTGCCATCCAAACATCAGCTCCTTTTCTCCCTGCAATGACCACATTCCTTTAGCACATGTTGGGAAAGAAGGGCATTTAGTTTGTCACAAAACTTAGGTGTTGTGCCCCATAGATGCTGCTTGCTCCCATGTGCTCTACCAGCAGGTCCCACCACACTGCACACCTTGCTGGTCTCTGCCCAGAATCTGTGAACACAGCCCCTGTGAGAGGGTGCTGCCTGTCCATCTGGGACTCCTCTGTCTCTTTTTTCTTCCCCTCCACCCTCCACGTGGTGTCAAAACTATCTAGTTGAATCTTTGGAGTAAGCGAAGGGAATTAAACTGTAGAAGAGAAAATGTTTTAAAATCCTGATGCTAAATAGGACCTTTCATATGTCCTAAAGTGAAGTAAGGGTTGAACTATTCACAGGAGGTTTATTTTATTTATTTATTTATTTATTTATTTATTTATGTATTTATTTTATTAAATCATAGCTGTGTACATTGATATAATCATGGGGCATCATTCACTAGCTTCACAGACTGTTTACCAAGTTTCACATATACCCTTGTAAGATGCACCGCTGGTGTAATCCCACCAATCCCCTTCCCTCTACCCACCTCCCCCCTCCCTCCCCTCCCTTTCCCCCTTCCCCCTATTCTTAGGTTGTAACGGGGTTATAGCTTTCATGTGAAAACCCTAAATTAGTTTCATAGTAGGACTGGTTTCTTATGGAACATTTTCCTTACCTGGCTCTGACCTTTCCCCTCAAGTTCACCTTCCAATAAGAAAAAACATGATCCTTAGAACTGCAAATTCCATACAGCCTTCTGGAGTTGTGGCTTAGAGCCCCAGACTGGACCTTCTTTGGGGTGACAAGCAGGCATATTTATTGATTTTTTTTCAGAGTGTCATTGAGTGTCTCTTAAAACAGACAAACTCCCAGGTACACATGTACAGACCTACATGAAGATACATGGGACACACACATGTCCACTCACACAACATCCTATCTAAACACATGTAAACCTACAAAGGGAGAAAAGGCACACTTTAAGTTCTTACAACCAGCTAGGCCATGCTCTCACTGCGGAGTGAGTACATCACATTAATTCAAGCTGTGTTGGTGTCTCCTGCCACCCCCTCTCCTGTGCTCTGTGGGAGGGACTCAGACCCAGGCTCTGTCCTGGGCCCAGGATCTCCTAAAGGCCTCTCTCTTAGCTATCAAAGGCCTCCACAGAAGTGTTTTAATGGGTGCTGGTGAACCATTCCCTGCATTCCTAGACAAGGACCATTCATCCTCTCCTCTGTTTTTGGTAGTGGGAAGGTTACAGTGTTTTCACTCTGCACTTGCCCTGAAGAATGGACTCCCAGGGTCCTGGGAATAGCCTTAAACTGGGTTACAGGGGACAGACATTTTACTAGAAATTAGAAATTGGTAGGGAAAACACTGCATCATTATGGATTGCCCTGATTGCAAAAGAAGAACAGTGTTGCTTGGAAGTGAGACAGACAGTGACAAGTACATTCAGTAGCAGTCCCAGATATGTGGGACTGGACATCTAGCAGAAACAGATGAGATAATGATTAAAACAAGGGGAGAAAGGATATGAGGCTTACCTATTTATAGTTCCAGAGTTAATAAAAAAATTGCTTTGGGAATATATAATTTCTAGATGTCAAGTAGCAGGTACTAGCTGACTTTCTATAATTGGTTAACATAACCATCTGCAGGTTATTATGTGAGAAGGAAATTAAACTGGAATAGAAAATAGTAATGCTACCCTAAATTTTGTTTTGGGGTCTCCCCCCGCCCACCACACACACACAGTGTTTCTTTGGAGTTTTATGTAGCAGTTAAACTAATGCATGAACAAATTGTATTATACAGGGAGTAAATAAGTGAGAAACAGGTAGAATGCTATAGTAGAGGCCAAACTAGAAGATGGAAGGGAGTTCTTGCCTTTAGTCCCTTTTATTAATAGCGTGTCCTGGGTTCAAGTGCAATCCCTAGGTGGCTGCTTTCGGATCACTTGTAACCTTGCTGAGTAGGCAAGGCAGGTGGATGTGAAGAGTTAGATAATTAGACATGTAGCTCAGAGAGAACCAAGGAAAATATTTTTTTTTAATGTTTAATCTCAAACTTCAACCGCTGTTTAAACCTCAGCCATTGAAAGTGTCTGACATCTTTTTACCAGGCAATTGCTAAATAAAATAATCCTGGAATCCCTCTTACAAATTTTTTTCCATTTCTAACTTCTTAGCAAATCAATATGCTCCACCTCCATAGAGATGTAATTTATTAATTGTGTTAATAACAAACAATTTTTCTAAAAGGTATAATCTTATCTATATTCCAGAAGTTTAGGGGACTAATTAGAAATAATTGTTGAGATCTTTATTCCCTTCTAACATTGTAAGCTTCATATAACAAAATTTCAAAATTATATCTAACCATCTCTTTGCCTTAAAATTCATTTTGTGTGTGTGTCCATAGTTGTAACTCAGTTACGACAGCAAAAAGAATTTTCAGAATTTATTGACAGCCTCGCAGTGATTTGGTATCTTTATTCGTTGCCACAATCTAGTTTGATACCATTTTACCTCATGCATTTCCTTTATTCTATACAACCGTATGCCATATTGTTAAGTTTTGATCAACAATGGATAGCATACGCAATAGTGGGCCCGTGAGATCATAATATGGTATTTTTACTGTATCTTGTCTATGCTTAGATATGTTTAGATACAGAAATACTTAACCACTGTGTTACAGTTGCCTACAGTATTCAGTACAGTAATGTGCCTGTAGGTTTGTAACCTGGGAGCAGAGGCCACACCGTGTAGCTTAGGTGTGTAGTAGGCTGTGCCATCTGGGTTTGTGTAGGTAAACTCCGTGATCTTTGCACAATGAAAAAATACCCTAACAACTCATTGCTTAGAACATGCCCATTATTCAGCAGTGCATGACTATATCTACTTTTAAAATCATTTTACGCCAAAACGGTCAAATTGCCAATCTCATTTCATTATGCAGAAGGAAGGGGGAATATTATTATGTTTCTTCTCATCTGCAAAATATAGAGCTTAACATCGATGAGCTTGACATTTTCTCTTTGTGTTGTAAGTCTATGAACCTAATAAAAAGGAGCCCATTCTTATGAATTGCAGAGCCCAGGACAAGGCAGCCATGCTGTTGAGTGAGTTGGAAGAGGAAATGGATCAGAGGATTCAGGCTGCGGAGCATAAGACACAGAAAGATGTATGTTTCTGTGGTTGGCCGTTCATTTAGCAGATCTTTATGAGGCACTTTTTATGCACTCGGCTCCGGACACACCTCTGGGTGTCAGGATGTGAGTAGCGCAAGCCCAGGCTCCCACAGAGGCTCCTACCAAGGGAATTTTTACTGGTGGCATTTTTAGGGGTGGGGTAAGGATCAGAGGAGGTAATAATCAAATATATAAATAAAGAAGATAAATTCAGATAGTGACAAGCACAGTAAAGAGATAATATGGGTGACGATCAGTGACTGGGAGAGGAGGCTTCTGGGTTGGGCTTGAGAGGCCTTGATGAAGTAGGGTTGTGAGAGCTGAAGTTGAAGAAGGCAGAGCTAGCCTTCAGCAGAGAAGGCGGCTTAACTTACACCTGTCTATCTCTGCTGACCACTTTAAATGTACATTATACTGAAATTAAAATTCTGTCTTCTAACTTCATTGTTTTATAATGGAATTCTGTCTTCTAACTTCATTGTTTTATAATGGAATATAGTTATCCGTCATTACAGAACAGAAGGTTCATTTCAGGATTCCCCCCACTCTTGCTGTACCAAAATCTACATGCTCCAGTTCATATGTAAATGAACGGTGTTTGCCCCTAACCTATCACATCCTCCAGTATACTGTAATTCATCTCCAGATTACTTATAATACCTAACAAAATATAAATTCTATGTACATTGCTGTTAATCTTTTATTTGCATCATTTTTATTTTAGTATTTTCAATCCATGGTTGTTTGAATTCACAGATGTGCATCTCAGATATATGGAGGGTTGATCCTACACCTTAACTCAGCATTATAGGAACCCGTCTGGGCTGAGAGTTGCACGCTACCTTCAGTGATTTTCATTGAAGACATAATTATTTTTTTCCTTAAAAAATATTTTTGGGTGGTTAATGCTCACTGAAAACAGAAAATAGATATATTTCTTTGAGTAGCTAATCTTAGGTTAAGAATTCCTTTTTTATTCATTCCTGTGCCCTGTTAACACTGAAGAGCAGTGAGATAGTAGGCACGTGGCCTGAGCAGTGGCATCCAGGAACCTCAGTTTGTACCCTGGCCTTGCCCTTACCTGAACAAGGTGGCACTGGACAAATAGCCCAACTCCTGAGCCTTGTTGTTTCGTCTTTAAAAATGGAGAAATGCCGCCTACCTGCTTTAACAAGGATTCCCGCCGTGACTGGATACAGTGTCTATGATGTGGTGGCTGCACCGTGACTTACTGTGCTTTCCTCTCTGTGGCTCCGTGTACCTTTGGTTCCTCTGAGATTCTTTATCTTATGTGGCTGTACCCTCTATATGACCTTGGGTCTCTGTGTTGTCCTCTGTCTTTACAACAAGTTCAGTAAGCATTTAGATGTCATAATCAGCTCAGTAAATGGTTCAGGGTTCATAGTCCAGCTTTACTACAATGGGTATCCCGTTCTTCTGCTAGTACTTTCCTCTGAAAACAGTAAAATTTATTTATTTTCTGCTTTGTTTCTCTTTATCCACTGTTTTTAATCCATTCATTCATCATATACTTAATCAAATACCTGTGTTATTCTGGTAACCAGTCTCGTTGCTTATAAATACGTCCCAAGTTTGTTGCTGGTAATGGGGATATAATCTTGGCTCCTACTATAAATCCATATCTTGTTAGTTATAGCGTCTGCCTTGGGTTCTTGGGCTTTGGCCCTGGGCTGGCAAACCTGTGGCATCTGTGGCAACATTTTTCTATTCCACAACAAGGGATATGCAGCCAGTCATTCACCACATTGATGTGGCCTCTGAGCCCTCAGCAGGTCAGCCCATGACCTCACTAGGCTGGGCAGCTGTGGCCCTGGTAGGAAGCCTCTTTGCCTGCCTGTCCTGCGTCTTTCTTACACCCTTCTGAACATGGTCTCTCTGGACTAACATGCTCAGGCTGCTGGAAGATTTTCCCTAGTTTCCCTCCTGTCTACATGACTCCCCTTGGCTCCCAACGGTTCTTCACCTCTGAGTCTTGCCGGCTGCATCACTGCCTGCCCGCTGCCCGTGACTCTGCTTTTGCTCCTGCTGTTTTCTTTGCCTTGGTGATTGTCTCCCCATTCCTTTCCACTGTCCTAAATTCTGCAAAGCTCAGAGAAAGTCTTGGCTTCTTGGTGCCCTCCCCTGGTCCTCTAGCCATATTCATCTCTTTCTCATATTGTATTGTTTCAGTTAGATTTTTAAAAAATTGTAACAACTTTACAAAAATATAATTGTCATGCAATAAAAAATACAGAATATGGTGATTTTAGACTCACACTTTGAAACCATCCCCACAAGCATGATCAGGGACATAACCGTCCACTGTAGAAGTTTCCTCATGCCCCTTTGAAGGCATAACAAGACTTTCTTCCTCCCCTTTTTTGCCCCTCTTTGCTAGACAACCGCTATTGTATTTTCTGTCAATGTAGATTAGTTTCAAGTTTGTAGAATTGTATATAAATGGAATTAGGCACTATGTACTATTTCTGGTCTGGCTTCTTCCACTCAGCGTGATTATTTTGAGACTTATCCAGGTATCGATAGTTCATCTTTTTTTCTTACCACTGAGTAGTATTCCATTGTGTAGGTGAGACACAGTTTGTTTATTCATTCATCTATTGAAGGACATTTGAGTTATTTCCAGTTTGGGGCTATTGCAATTAAGGGGCTATGAGTATTTATGTACAGGTCTTCACGTAGGCATACACTTTCATTTCTTGTGAGTAAATTTCCAGAGTGGAATGGCCTGGTCAACTGTAGTATATGTTTATTTTTCTAAGACATTGCCAAGTTGACTTCTGGACTGGCTATGGCACTGTACCTTTCCATCAGCAGTGTATGAGAATTCCAATCTTTGAGCATTCTAATAGCTATGTAGAGGAATCTCTGGGATTTTCAGTTGCATTTCTTTAATGACTAACAGTGTTGTTCTGTGTTTATTTGCCATGTATATATCTTCTTTGCTGAGAAGTATCTTGTTAAAAGACATTTTTCTCATTTTGAAAGTTAAGTTGTTTTTGATTTCTGAGCTTTGCCGAGTTCTTTCCCTATTCTTTATAAGTCCTTCATCAAATACCTGATCTATAAATATTTCCACCCAGACTATTACTAGTCTTTTCATTCTCCTAACAGTCTCTTGAAGAGTAGAAAAATGTAATTTTGATGAAGTTGAAATATTTTGTAGATTCCATTATATTTTCTAGGTTGATGATTATATAGGAATAAAATCAGATTTACTGGTCCCTCTGACATGCATGATGTTTTTCTTTTTCTTGACTTACTGCACTGGCAAGTAGATTAGAGGTGGTGGAGAGGTCGTCCTGGTCTGCATTTAGAGAGGATGCTGTGACGTCTGTCGCTCACATATCTGCCCTTTGTTAAGTTGGGGAGGTCCCCTTCTGTTCTTAGTTTGTTAATGTTACTGCTTCTGTTGTTATTTTAATCAGGAATGGATTTTGGATTTTGTCAAATGTCTTTCCTACTCTATGGAAGGGATCTTTTCTTTTTTCTTTTTTAGATTATTAATATGGTGAATTACATTGATTTTTGAATGTTAGAATGAACTCATACTTTTGAGATAAACCCCAATTGGTTATGATGTATTATCCTTTTCATAGATTATCATTTTGAATTAATTTCTCATTTTGGCATCAGCACTCATAAGAGATGTTGGTTTGTAATTTTCTTTTAATGTGTTTGATTTTGGTACCAGGCTAGTGCTGGTCTTATAGAATGAGTTGGGCTGCATCCTTCCATTTCATTTTGCTGGAAGTTTGTGAAGATTTGATCTGAACCACCACCATTTCTCACCTAGGTTACTGATGTCCCAGCCTCTACCCTGTTGAAGTTTGGGAATGAAATAAGCTGGTGATAAATTTCTTTAGTGAGCTTTGCATGAAAGTTGTAAATTTGGTTTTGTAGCCGTTGATCCCATGTCCCTTCTGATGTCAAGAAGCATCATTAATTCTCATTGTGAGGCCTGGTTTCTTCATCCACCTGTGAAGTGGGCAGTACTTGTGGCCTGCCCAAGGCATAAGTGTATGCCTATATGAAGACCTATACATAAATACTCATAGCCCCTTAATTTGCAATATCCTCAAACAGGAAATAACTCAAATGTCCTTCAATAGATAAATGATAATTAAATAATGACCTGTTAATCTGGATTAAGTCAAGGTAGTCACTTAATAAAAAAGAAAGAAAGAACACAGGCTGGGTGTAATGACTTCTGTCTATAATCCTAGCACTTTGGGGGGCTGGAAGGTTGCTTGAAGCTGAGAGTTTGAGAGCAGAATGAGACCCTGTCTTTACAAGAAATGGAAACATTTTAACTGGGTGTGGTGTTGCTTGCCTGTAATCCCAGCTACTTGGGAGGCTGAGACAAGAGGAAAACTTGAGCTCGGGATTTTCAGGTTGCAGTGAGCTGTGATGATGTCACTGCACTCTAGCCTGGGTGACAGGAAGACCCTGTCTCTAAGAAAAAAACAAGTAACCTTTAAGGACAATGTTGCTTTTCTACTAAGAATTACAGATGGATTATTTAATTTATATGGATCATTTAATTTTCATGGAGTATTTAATTTACCTTAATTTATGTGGATTCTTTAATTTGCTTGGATTTTTAAATTTAATCTTCACAGTAATCTAACAAGAAAGTGGAGGCACAAAGGAATTAAGTAGCTTGCCCAGATGCCACAGCCAATAAGTAGGCAGTGAGACCCTTTCACCCGGGCAGGTATGTAGAGTTGGGAACATGACATCTCTGCAGAGAGGCCCTACCATGCCCCCAACTGGCTTCTCAGCACATCTGCCTGGATTTTCTTTTTCTTCATATCATTTCCTGAAACTGTCTTTGTTCCCTAACTCCCCACAAGAATACCTGAGAGCATTGGTTTGCATTGTCCCCTGCTCTGTCCCCACGTCCCCGGTGCCTGTGCCTGGAACTGTTCTTAGTATAGATGGGGCATCAGCGAACATTTGCACACTGAATTTCACTGGCTACCAATATAAAATCATTTGAATACTGAACATAGGATATAAGAGAGAAAAAGGAGATTTGGAGATGTTTCAGTCATTCAGAGCTTCTGAATGGCAACCCCTGGTGTCCCAGGGGACCCTCTTGCTGTTCTCTGCTTCACAACTTGAAGGGACACCTTTGAGAAGCACCTGCCTATGGGGAAGCACTCTGCACAGAAATGTGCAGTGATTTGAATTCAGATGAGGCATAAGGTCTAGGATGAAGTCTGTACCCTCCGTGCCCACTACGTGATGGGATATAGGCCAGCACTGGAGCCCTTTGCTTGGCCGTAGCTTTTAATTAATTACAGCAATTAGTGCTTAATTAATTGTTGTGCTGCAGCCTCTGTCACATGAGTAAGTCCTAGAGGCGGCACTCCCAGGTGAGGTCTGCATGTAGGCTGTGGGTCTCGCAGTTCTTCGTTTTTGGTGGGTTTCAGCTGCAGAGCTGTTGTGCATCTGAGGTCACTGGTCTTCCTCCTGCCCTCCCTATGGAGGTCAGCCTCGGTTTGATGCGGAATTTTTCTCATCTGTGGGGGTTGGGAGGTTGTTTAAGAGACTGAACCTATTTAAATCAGTACAATCTCTCTCTTTTATTCCCTTCAGAAGAATGCATAGCCGAGGAAGCCCTCAGTGACCTCAGGTGTCAGTATGAAATGGAAGTGGGAGATCTGCAGGTGACCAACAAAAAACTTAAAAAGGTAGGAATGTGGCACTATACTTGAGGAACAGCCTTCGTGTTGCCATGTGTCTACGCTACTGACAATGAAACGTTTTGGAATCATATGGCAGGTAGAATCAGAGTTCAGAGTCAGATGGACTCCATGGAAAGACTTTTTTCTAAGGGTCTCTGAGTTCTTCTTGTGTTTTGTAGATATGTGATAAATATTTCTGACCTCTTGAGCGGTTGTTGTCATATCTCAGTTTGCTCCCTTAGTCTCACAAGCGCATGTGCTCCAGTCTCCCTGTTCAGTGGTCTGCTCCATGGGCCCAATTACAATGACTTTCTGGGTCATCTATCCCTTGGCCCTGCCCCTAGCTTCCTGCAAGGTGTATGGAAGGTATCTGATGGCTGTTTACTAAATGAAATGAATATAGATGTTCTAAGTAGAAAGTTTCAGATCTTGGGGACCCCTGATCAGCAAGAGGTGAGAGTTTATTGACATATGAAAAAGTTGTGATTGGGTTTTGGCTTTTGCTTTATACTTGGTTTCTAATGAGTAGGGTCTGTTTCACTCAGGGACATGCCAGAAAGTGTCTCTGGAGGTGGAAGGGGGAGAAGGAAGGGATTTGTAGTATTTGCGTATGGTATTAATAACATAAGACCTAATGTACTCACTCATATACACTCACAGATGTGTATTTATGTATAAAGGGTAGAGATGTGGATATTTATATAAGTTCATGTAAATATAAATGTATAGATATTTGTATACATATGTAACCCCTAGGGCATGTACCCTTGGGAAAAATATTCTTTATTTATAAACTTTAATTAGAATGAAGGTCTTATAATGGAAAACAATGAAACATTTATTAAATACTTACTGTATAGATAGGTCTCTGAGCTAGATAAGGAGCTGTGAGTGTAGAGTATGCAAAAAAGAAAAGATGTGGGGCGGCGCCAGTGGCTCAAGGGGTAGGGCGCCGGTCCCATATGCCGGAGGTGGCGGGTTCAAACCCAGCCCCGGCCAAAAAAAAAAAAAAGAAAAGAAAAGATGTGGTCTCTGTTATTTGAATACTTTAAGTTTAGTTGGGATAAAAAGCAAAAGAGATGATGGAGTAAAGCAATGGTTCTCAACCTTCCTAATGCAACAGCCCTTTAATACAGTTCCTGTGGGTTGCAACCCACAGGTTGAGAGCCACTGGAGAAAAGCATTGCAAGAGCTGAATAATCTCAGAAGCAATATCACTACCAGGATCATGGTTTGGGTTAATTGCTGTGTGATCACAGAAAAAGTTTTTAGTTTAGGAAAAATGCAGAACTTTATAAAAAGGAAATGCTAGAGGTGCACTCAGGTAGAGGGATAGGTTTGTGCTGGTGGAAGGAGGAAGAGGCAGCAGGGATGCCAACTCAGAGCTCATGGCACTGGCCGTCCTCTAGGCACTGTCCTTGGTGCTTGCTAGTACTAACTCATTCAATCCTCAGAGCACCCCATGGGATAGGGACTTTTGTTATGTCCACTGTGCAGATGGGAAAAGAGTCCCAGAGATGTGCCAGATAAGGCAAGTACCAAAGCAGGGCAGGGACATAAGGAAGGGTAAGTCTAGCTTGGGGAATGGTGGTCAGACCACTGGTCTGAAAGAAATATTTTGAACTGAAATCAAAAGATGAAAAAAAAAATTAAAAACTATAGGGCAGAGCCTATGGCTCAGTGAGTAGGGCGCCGGCCCCATATGCCGAGGGTGATGGGTTCAAACCCAGCCCTGGCCAAACTGCAACAAAAAAATAGCCGGGCGTTGTGGCGGGCGCCTGTAGTCCCAGCTGCTCGGGAGGCTGAGGCAAGAGAATCGCGTAAGCCCAAGAGTTAGAGGTTGCTGTGAGCCGTGTGATGCCATGGCACTCTACCCGAGGGCGGTACAGTGAGACTCTGTCTCTACGAAAAAAAATAAATAAATAAAATAAAAACTATAAAAGCTCATTTAAGGCTATCGTGTAGGGGCCCAGAATTTGGGGCTAAAGAATGTAAAGCTTATAGACAATTAGGAAACTGTCTGCTTTATCATCCACAGAGCAAATGGAAAGGAGGTTGGGGACAAAACTCCTTAGCCTGAGAGTTTGGGGTGCTAGTGATGGGGTTTGTATACTAAGGGGGAATTGTAGGTTGGAGTTGAGTTGCAAATGCTCAGAATGTGTGTTTTCTGTAATAAAGCAACAGAGGATGGCTGGGATGTTTCTAGTGAGCCCAGCAAGCTGGGTTCTGTGAGTGTCTCTATGGCTTTGGATAAGGAGAGATGGGAGGGTAGGAGTAGGTTTGAGGTTGGGAGAGGGGAAGGAATCACAGGAAAGGAGGAAACAGATGGAATTGGGATTACATAAGGCTTGGAATGAGCAGAGAATGTCCAGATTGAGAGGAGCTGAAGAGAGGGGAATCAGGAGCGGGTCAGGGGTTCAGTCCCCATGGAGAACAGAGCCAGCTCACAGGGATGGGGATGGAAGAGCTGGT
Source organism: Nycticebus coucang (assembly GCF_027406575.1). Lineage (NCBI taxonomy): Eukaryota > Metazoa > Chordata > Mammalia > Primates > Lorisidae > Nycticebus > Nycticebus coucang. The sequence goes on along the minus strand of NC_069800.1, from coordinate 4,699,856 downwards.
GGGTGCCAAGGTGCAGCCGAGGAGGAAAAGCACTGGGTTTCCAGTGTCAGAGGTGGGGCAGATGCTGGCTCCGTGAAGCACAGTCTGTGAGTGTGTTTGTGGAGTTGCAAGAGGAGAGGATGGAAAATCGTGACAAGGTCACTTATCTTTGAAAAAGGTGGAAAAGGTTCTGGGAGGGCAGGTATACATAAGTCAGACCTTGGTGTCTCATACTGTTTCAAACATAAAATATAATTTTACAGAGACCTGGAAATAATCCGAGAGTACACAGAAGATCGAAATAGTCTTGAGAGGCAAATTGAAATACCCCAGTAAGTTCTCAAATCGAATACTTATCACATTTACATTTTACTTATTCCTCGTCACTAAAACCCATGCCGCCTAGAACGCGCTGCTGTGTTCTTAAGACCAGGTTCGCAGGTCAGTGTGTGTTTCTGCCCGAGGCAGTGGGCCCTTGGTGTATGGCTTAACTTTCTGCTGCTTCTAATCCTAAATAAATTATTAAATTGCAGGGCATAGAGGATAATTCTCCAAAGCTCCTTACAAGTCAGGGGATTTGTCCCACGTGTCTTTTTTGAACCTCTGTAAAGAAGAACAGCCCTGACCCCATGGCTTTCTCTGAGCTCTATACCAAGTTTGTCGGGCTTCTCACCGTAGTGAGAGCCATACAACTGGGCTGACTTAATCATTCCTTCTCAATTTATTGTGCTTGGCTAGTGGTATATTTTTTCTTAGTTTTGTTTTTTTTTTCCCTCCTTAAGTTGAAAGTATTAATATTATACTTGCTCTGTCACCTTCATAACTAAGTTGCAATAATTCCATCCTCCCATGGTCTTGCCCGTAAACCTTCCCTTCTCCCTTCCCCTTTCTTTCTTTTCTACCCATGCAGTATGTTCTTCTGGTTTTAGTTCTCCCAAATGAAATAAAATTAGGTTTAACCAGTTTCTTTTAGTTACCATTTTTAAATGCTAATTAAGGCTCACCTGGGTGATTATAGACTTTGAGTTCGTTCATTCATTCAACAGATTTTTAGTCAGCACCGTTCATAGGTCAGGTGTGCCAGGAGCTGAGGTAGGATAGCAAGGAAGTGAGAAATCTCTCTCTCCTTCAGGGGCTACTCTGGGGGAGGAAGACAGGAGCTGCCCCATAATCATAGAAATAAATATGAAATGCCAAGTGGGGTGCAGAGAGGTCCTGTCTCCTGAGGGGAGCTTTGGCCTGTCCTAAAAGGTCAAGGAAGTGTTCCTAGAAGAAGTGAGGACTGAGCTGAGGTATAAAGGATGAACTGGCCTTTAGAGGGGAAGAGCAGCCACTCTGTGTGATAGGGCCCTATTATCATCCTTATTTTATCTGAGGAAGCACTGACGCTCTAACAGTGTCAGATGGAAATAAGCACCTGAGTTAGGATTCGAACCCAGATCTGACTGTGGTTATCATCCACCCCTTTACCTGGTACACAATGGTGCACCAGCCGTGAGGGCTGATAGAACACGTGGTGTCCATTCCTGGCCCTGGGGAGTGTGGACTGGCTGGCTAAGTTCAGGCATTTAGAGAATAAAGACCTGCCCCAAACCTGTCCAAACCACGGAGCTGCCTGGAGGAGGAGTGTGTTTCACACCATAGCTAATTCAATCTAACATGTCTCTAGACCTTTAAAGAACAATTAAGTTACCAATTAAGTTGTTGCAGTTGGAGTAGTGAACTGTGATCTCAGTTTATGACCTTTCAAGGGAAGAGGTAATGTTATTCCATATTCTGAATGTTACAGCCTGAAAAGAAAGTGGTGACATTGACTCTCCCCACTAACACATTCCTTTTACACCTCTTCGTCTGTTTCTCTACCCTCCAGAACAGCTAACGGGAAGCTTCACGACAGTAACAATGGCCTTAGGAGTGCCCTCGAGAACAGTTACAGCAAGTTCAACAGATCCTTGGTAGGCCATGTAACGTTATAATGTATTTCGTTCTTTCTAGTGGTACAGTATATTAAAGGTAATGAATATCATGTAATTTCTTAGAGAACTTCATGTAGATTCTTTTAATAATGAAAACCTCTTTCCTTCAAATAAAAAGAGGCAATGTTTTCCAAATTAAAAAAAATATATATATGCTACTCCTCTGCAGAAATAAATGCCTTGCTGTTAACCAACTCTTTGGTAGATGTTCTAGGAAACTAGAGAAGGACGTATAATGTGCAAGCATTGCCCTGGGAGAGTTTGTAATGTAGTAGGAAGTCAGGGTGTGCACAGATAAATAGCAATGATATAACAGAAAATGGAAAATCTCATGGAGGTAAAAATAAAATCTTGCCCAATTGAGAAGCAGGAGTGGGTGCTGTGGCCAAAGGGTGAATTTAGACACATTGAGTATTCTTCATGATAGATCACCAGAATGGGGCTTTGGATTTTCAGTCCTCCTACAGAAACAAGCTAAGTCCCGCTTGGAATTTTGAAGACTGTCCCCAGACTGCATTTGTAGGAAAGCACCTTATCCCACTTTGGGGGATCAGCTTCCAGTGCCGTGTTTGGTTAGGGAACAGTCATCACTGAGTCAAAATATGGTTCAAGAGGAGGCAAATCCAAGGAAGGCTGTGTTGCAGTATCTCGGCAAATTGGGGAACCAGAGTACTCATTTATGGAGTGTGCAGTAGGATTTAGAATTAAGAGAGGATGAAGAGAAGAGAGTGCTGTGGTCAGTTATCTTTCTTGCAGCTTTTCCCGGTGATTTTCCTGCTCACATTTGGTCCTATAGTATGCTAAACTTTTAGTTACATTAGAAGTTACATAGTATGCCCCAGTTAAAAGAAAAAAAAAAAAACAGTGTGTATGTATGTGTGTGTGAGCACTCATGTACCTGTGTGTACATAAAATAATAAAATGTTTACCTGAACTGACAAATAAATGACTTATATATTACAGTGCATAAATAACGTATCACCAGGGAATACAATTACTAGAAGCAGTCCCAAATTCAATGGTCATTCTCCTCAAACTCTGGGCTATGACAAGTTTGTTCGACCCGCTTACTTCATTTGACTTTTGAAAAGTCAAAAAGTTTCAAAGTCAAAGTTACAAGGAAAGTAAATTTTCTTAGTGGTGAATTAAAAGAATAGAATATATTTCAGTCACTAATTTCTATGGTCTTATTTTAAAGTTCTGAAATGCTAACCATGTAAAAATTGAAAGTAAAAATGTTTCAGGAAGGGCAGAGTTATTTCCATAAGGCATTATGCCTTAGTTTTATGTTTGCTCACAGTCACCTCATTCCTCACTGTGTCCTTGTTTCTTGGAGGTGGCATCGGTAAGAGATGGTTCAAGGAAACCAATGGAGTCAATGGCATATGGTGATGCAGTACATGTGTATAAATTGTTGAGACTATTGCCAGGACCTGTAAATGTTTAATAGCTCACCATAATACTATGTAAGCTCGCTGCAGGAAAAGGAAACTTTCAATACAAATAGAAGTATGGCTAGTAGATGCTTATAAACTACTGTACTGGAAGAGTCAGGCTGACCAAAAGATAGAATTTAGGCCTATTTTTAGTCAAATGAACTAAAATATTGAGCCTGTTATTACTTTAGACCTAGTAATAAACACCAAAGGATTGCATGTGTGTATATATACATATGTTCAGTGTTGCTAGTTTAAAAGTTAATTTTGTAGTATGTCAAAATTTGAAAGTAAAAGTAAAGTCATGAACTAAAGGTTTTCACCTCTCCATTTCTTAGTGACTTTCTGTTTTATGTTCGCCCCCCCCTTTCCATTTGGGTAGTTTTGGTAAAGATAATAATGTACTTAATTCATATACCCTGCTGATAACAAATGGTCCAGCTGTCATTCAGGAAAACCTGTATTGTCAAGGCTTATTGGTGACCACGTCTAACAAAATTCTATCCATGTATAAAATGTTTTTATTTTTCACGTAGTTGTTATGTAATAAATTTTAATGGCTTATTGATAAGCAGTTGACTGTTCTGTCAGGGAGGAATACAGATTTTTTTTTTTAATAATGTGTAGGTATGATGCCATTTTTCTTGGCTGACATTTAACCATCGATTCTAACCAAATGGGGGGAATGGTACATAACTGAAAATTATTTCAGGAATTTTGCCAGGATTCATTTTGAAGACTAAACACCATAAAATAGTTCATTAGTACTGTACTAAACACTCCTTGACAAACGTTCTAAGGAACAAGGTCATCACACCACTTGCCCCTCCCAGTGCAGAAGCATAGTACTGAGGTGCCACCTGAAGCTACAACTAGAGGCTCCTGTGGCATGGACCGATGTTCTTTCTGGAGGTAACTAATTTGATATTAGATGGTAACAATTTTTTTCTTAATGCTAGTATAAAAGCTTAATAAAAGCACGTTATACATTTAATTTTATTGTTTTGGGGAGGTATTTGATTTTAACACATACATTTTTATTTGTAATCAAATTATGGTTGATTTTAATGTATAAACTTGGCTTTGTGGGTTTTTTTTCTGTAAGAACTCTAACCAAAACTATAACTTGTTTCGTATTTGTACATAGTTAATTATAAAGAAAACATTCTTAGGGCAAGTAAAGATGGCTTACTTTGTAAAGTAAGTAAGACTTAGTTACCTTATTTCAGTTGAGTTTGAAAATGTTTGAGCTATACTTGTATTTTAATGTAAAATCTAGACATCCATGGAAGTGATTTCTCAACTTGGGATTTCACTTCTTTGCCTTTTATCAAAAACACAAATAGGTCAAAAAATTCTGACTAGTAATGAATCTCTTATCATTGTGCTTGCCTTCCCCCTTTAGGTTTTCAAAATATCCCCCTTCTTCATATGGAGACAGAGTCTCTGTTGTCCTGGGTAGTGTGCAGTGGTGTCATCATCATAGCTCACTGCAACCTCGAACTCCTAGACTCAAGTAAACCTCTTGTCTCAGCCTCCTGAGCAGCTGGGACTACAGGTGCATACCACGGCACCCAGCTAATTTTTCTATTTTTAATAGAGACAGAGTGTCACTCTTGCTCAGGCTGGTCTTAAACTCTTGAGCTCAAGTGATCCTCCTTCTTCAGCCTCCCAGTGTGCTAGGATTACAGGTATGAGCCACCAAATCCAGCTGGTAAATAATTTTTAAAAGTAGGAAATGACTTTGGCTACATTTAGCATGCTGTCAACAGTTATTAATCCACGTAACACTACACTTCAAGCTATGGTCAGCATACTCCACTGAAAAATAAACTAGTGGCTAATACAGGTTTTCAAGCGAGTGTATCATCTGTAACTTTAAAAAGGCATCATGAAGTTACATTAGTGGCCAGAGAACCAATTGCCGTCTGATCTCAAGTTAGACTCTGGGAAATGTTCTCTTTCTAACTAAAGAAGTAACGTGAGAGACAACTGATTGCAATGGCAGTAGACTTCCACAAGGATAAGTAAATGTATACTTTTTTCTACTAGATTAGCATGACTTAAAATGATGACAAACACAGTGAAAGTGCGCTCACGTGTACATACCATCTTTACCCTGCAGAATTTCCACATGTTCTGTTCATCTTTCTAACATCTGAGAAAGGAAGAAATGTTACTTTCATTTTTTATGAGAAACCAGAGGTGTGGAAAGCACATGGCCCTTGCTTACACTTATTAGTGATGTGAGGTAGAATGGGAGCCTCTGTCAGACCTGCTGAGCCAACACCGGTTGCTACTTCGATAAAGTACCAAAGTGAGCAGTAGGTTCCTAGAAGCCTGGATGCCAAGAAAGGAATTCCCAGGGACGGTCACTGCACAGAGTTGTGGCTACTCAAGGGAACCAGTGGAGCTCCTTGGGAAAAGCGATGAGTCCAGGGAAGAATGCATAATCATGGTTAAGGCATAGACACCAAAATGTAGAATCGACAGGAAAACATTTTGTTATTCACATTTGGACTTGGTCTTCACTTTGAATCTTTCAATTACACAGAAGAAAAGGAGGCTTGAAAGGCAAGGTCAGCGTGGTGAGATGGCTTGTAGGCAGGTGGCCCACAGCTGTGGCTTCCTGAGCACCTGCATGTGGTTGGGAACATTTTCAGCCATCAGAATTGCCTTGTTGTAGGGGCCGAGAAGGAATAAAACTACAGACAAGGTGAACTCTTAAATTCTTTGGTAGGGGAAATTAGATACCATATGGTATTTTATTTTCACCTTAGGAGGAAAAAAGGCACAATGAAGCTACTCCATTGTTGACTGTTGCTAATTTGAGGTGATTAATCCTAGGGGACAATTAATTAATTAATTTAGAGATACTTTGTTTTTCTTTATTTTATTTCAAAATATTAAGTGGGTACTAATGTTTTTGTTCCACAGACACACTGTATGAAGCAGATGTCAGGGCTTTCATTGTGCCTGTCGTCTGGACAGTGTTGATTGTGACCAATAGGCAATTTTTTATCCCTTGTCTCCCCCCCATTCTGCCCCCTTTGTAGTTTCCACTGTATTTTTATTTATTTATTTATTCTTTTATTAAATCATAGCTGTGTACATTAATGTGATCATGGGGCACCATACACTGGTTTTATATGCCATTTGACACATTTTTATCATACTGGTTAACATAGCCTTCCTGGCATTTTCTTAGTTATTGTGTTAAGACAATTATATTCTACATTTACTAAGTTTCACATGTACCTTTGTAAGATGCACCGTAGGTGTAATCCCACCAATTACCTTCCCTCCACCCATCCTCCACTCTCTCTCCCCTAACTCTCCCCCTTCCCCATATTCTTAGGTTATAACTGGGTTATAACTTTCATATGAAAGCCATGAATTAGATTCATAGTAGGGATGAGTACATTGGATACTTTTTCTTCCATTCTTGAGAAGAATATGTTCCAGCTCCATCCATGTGAACATGAAAGAGGTAAAGTCTCCATCTTTCTTTAAGGCTGCATAATATTCCATCATGCACATATACCACAATTTATGAATCCATTCGTGGATCAATGGGCATTTGGGCTTTTTCCATGACTTAGCAATTATGAATAGGGCTGCAATAAACTTTCTGGTATAAATATCTTTGTTATAATGTGATTTTTGGTCTTCTGGGTATATACCTAGTAGAAGAATTATACGATTCGATGGCAGGTCTATTTTTAGATATCGAAGTGTTCTCCAAACATCTTTCCAAAAGGAATGTATTAATTTGTATTCCCACCAGCACTGTAGAAGTGATCCCTTTTCTCCACATCTATGCCAACATCTCTGGGCTTGGGATTTTGTGATACGGGCTAATCTTACTGGAGTTAGATAATATCTCAATGTAGTTTTGATTTGCATTTCTCTGATGATTAAGGATGATGAGCTTTTTTTCATATGTCTGTATGCTGTGCACCTGTCATCTTCAGAGAAATTTCTCTTCAGCTCCCTTGCTCACCCTTAGATGGGATCGCTTGTTCTTTTCTTGCTTATACATTTGAGTTCTCTGTGGATTCTGGTTATTAAACCTTTGTCAGAAACATAACGTGCAAATATCTTCTTTCATTCTGAGGGTTGTCTGCTTGATTTACTTACTGTGTTCTTGGCTGTGCAGAAGCTTTTTAATTTGATTGGGTCCCAGTCGTGTATTTTTGAAGCTCCTTCAATTGTCCGGGGGGTCCGCCTCATAAAATATTCGCCCAGACCAATGTCTTCGAGTTTTCCCTGCACATTCTTCTAGTATTTTTATAGTTTCATGTCTTAAGTTTAAATCTTTAATCCAGTGAGAGTCTATCTTAGTTAATGGTGAAAGGTGTGGGTCCAGTTTCAGTCTTCTACAGGTTGCCAAGCAGTTCACCCAGCACCATTTGTTAAATAGTGACTCTTCCCCACTGAATGTTTTTAATTGGTTTGTCAAAGATTAAATAATGGTAAGTAGCTGGGTTCATCTCTTGGTTCTCTATTCTGTTGCATACATCTCCCTCTCTGTTTTTGTGCCAGTACCATGCTGTTTTGATCACTGTCAATTTATAGTATAGTCTGAGGTCTGGTAGCATGATTCCTCCTGCTTTGTTTTTATTTCTGAGTAATTTCTTGGCTATTCAAGGTTTTTTAGGGTTCCATATAAAATGAAATATTATTTTTTCAAGGTCTTTAAGGTATGACAGTGGAGCTTTAATAGGGATTGCATTAAAATTGTATATTGCTTTGGGTAGTAGGACATTTATCAGCGTTGATTCTTCCCAGCCATGAGCATAGTATGTTTTTCCATTTGTTAACATTTTCAGCTATTTCTTTTCTTAGAGTTTCATAGTTCTCTTTATAGAGATCTTTCACGTCCTTTGTTAGATAAACTCCCAAATATTTCATCTTCTTTGGCACTACTGTGAGAGGAATAGAGTCCTTAAATGTTTTTTCAGCTTGACTGTTGTTGGTATACATAAAATCTACCGATTTATGAATGTTGATTTGGTAACTGCTGTATTCCTTGATCACTTCTAAGAGTTTTGTAGTAGAATCCCTGGTGTTTTCCAGATATACAAGCATATCATCTGTGAAGAGCGAAAGTTTGATCTGTTCTGACCCTATATGGATACCCTTGATCACCTTTTCTTCCCCAATTGCCGTGGCTAAAACTTTCATCACAATGTTAAAGACCAGTGGAGACAATAGGCAGCAAAATCTTAATTCCTGATCTTAGTGGAAATGATTTCAATTTTAACTCCATTCAATACGATATTGCCTGTGGGTTTGCTGTTGATGGCTTCTATCAGTGTAAGAAATGTCCCTTTTATACCAATTTTCTTAAGTGTTCTGATCATGAAGGGATGCTGAATATTTTTTTTTTTTTTTGTAGAGACAGAGTCTCACTTTATGGCCCTTGGTAGAGTGCTGTGGCATCACACAGCTCACAGCAACCTCCAGCTCCTGGGCTTAAGCCATTCTCTTGCCTCAGCCTCCCGAGTAGCTGGGCCTACAGGCGCCCGCCACAACACCCGGCTATTTTTTTGTTGCAGTTTGGCCGGGGCTGGGTTTGAACCCACCACCTTCGGCATATGGGGCCAGCGCCCTACTCACTGAGCCACAGGTGCTGCCCGGGGGTGCTGAATATTATCAAAAGCTTTTTCTGCATTAATTGAGAGAATCATATGGTCTTTGTTTTGAAATTTGTTTATATGCTGAATTACATTTATAGATTTACATATATTGAACCAGCCTTGAGACCCAGGGATAAAACCGACTTAGTCATGATGTATAATTTGTTCCATGTGTTGCTGGATTCTGTTTGTTAAGTTCTTGTTGAATATTTTTGCATCCATATTCATTAGTGATATTGGTCTATAATTTTCTTTTCTTTTTGTTTCTTTTCCTGGTTTGGGGATCAGGGTGATGTTTGCTTCATAGAACGTGTTGGGTTGTCTTCCTTCTTTTTCTATATTTTGGAACAGGTTGAGTAATATAGGTACTAGTTCCTCTTTAAAGGTTTGGCAGAATTCTGACGTGAGGCCATCTGGTCCCAGGCTTTTCTTTTTAGGGAGATTTTGTATGGTTGATGCTATTTCAGAACTTGATATAGGCCTGTTCAACATTTCCACTTGATTCTGGCTAAGTCTTGGAAGGTGATGTGCTTCCAAGTATTGGTCAATTTACTTCAGATTTTCATATATCTGAGAATAAAGTTTCATATATCTGAGAATAAAAGTGTAATATTCATTAAGGATTTTTTGAATTTCTGAGGAGTCTGTTGTTATTTCGTCTTTGTCATTTCTGATTGATATTAGAGATTTTACTCTTTTTTTCCTGGTTAGGTTAGCCAAATTTATCTATTTTATTGACCTTTTCAGAAAACCAACTTTTTGATTTATTGATCTGTTGTATAATTCTTTTGTTTTCAATTTCATTTAATTCTTCTCTAATTTTGGTTATTTCTTTTCTTCTACTGGGTTTGTGGTTGGAATTTTCTTCCTTTTCCAGTTGCTTGAGATGTCCCATTAAGTTGTTAACTTCCTCTCTTTCCGTTCTCTTGAGGAAGGCTTGCAGTGCTATAAAGCAAATCTTTTTCTAAAAGGAAGTTATGATGGTTAGAAGGGAAGGTGGGCAACTGGTTGCCAAAAATTGCATGGACAGTGTGAAGAGTGCAAATAGTGAAGATGGGGTCTTAGAAGGAATCTTCTATCCCCAACTGGGCCATGAGAAATGATGATAAAGATCAATCTCATCATTATGGCCTTCAAAATCTGCCTTAATAACTAACTCTGTAAATCCCATGCTAAGCTAACTTTCTTAGCCGAAGGGTCTGTGTGTCCATAATGCTTATCTATGTATTTTGGCAGAATATGTGATTTTGTGTGTTTGGCAAGTGAAAGAGAACCAGCTTTAATTTCTGGAGATTGAAGGCTCTCTGATTAGAGACAGTGTTGCTGATTCTCTAGAAGTCCAGAGTGTAGGGACTGCCACTGTTCAGATGTTACCCTTGTCTTGGAGACCTTGAGTAAGACTAAAAATGACTCCAGCCTCTTTTTTTTTTTTTTTTTTAAGATGAGGCTACAGAGAGACAGGAAAGCATGTCAGCATCATACAGGGAGCTCATGACACACATGTGGATGTTGGAGCTATGGAGAGGGTTCAGCACGGCTGTTTCTTCTCTGAGCTTCAGACACAGGGTGGGGGAAACTCAGACGTCAGCACTTACCTTTGATGTCACTGTTCCCCACTGGCTCAGATTCTCCTTTGGAGAGTTTCAAATCAGATATTTTAGAACTGTATTTATGAACAGGTCAAAATCAGCAGTCTGAGCCCTGTTAAAAGAATTGTGTATAATTGGGATTTTTTAAAAAATCAGGTTGAGAGAAGGCAGATGGTCTTAACTCTGATCCTTGGGATTCCCATCTCTATGAGGTAACTGGAGGTCCTGACAGGGGCATCTCGGCTGCTGTCCTGGCTCTCTCGGGTCAGGAGCAACATTTTGTTTGACAAACTCTTTCTATTCCTTCCAGAATGTTAAGTTTCTCAAAGACAGCTTAATTGAGTATGATTGCCCAGATTAGTCCAGTGGTGTTCTGGGAAAATGTGTGACCCCATTCACCCACGACAGCTGGAGGATTAGATCTGAAGCTGGATGAATCTGGGTAGAGAAAAAACAATCAGTTTCTAGGCACTACTGGGCAACAAGAAGGTTTTCAATGCTCAGCCAAAAGTTGCTTGGTTACGAGATCTGACAGAACTAGTGGTATGGACAGCTTCCGATGACACAGCAAAACATTTGAAGAGTGACTCTTCAAAGTGCATGAGAATTTCAGGAGAAAAAAAATTGTCAGTGGGAATTGTTCTGGGTGGCAATGACATACTAAGGTGTCATTAATCTGAGTAAATACACACACAAAATGGAGCGGGTTCTCCATAGTGCAAAATGCTTGTGTATTTTATTGCTGGAGTATATTTCCCATTGGGTAAGAAGCTGGATTATGGTAACAATTTCTATGTTAGGGTAGAAATCACGTGATACTTTATAACTGGCAGTTACAAACACATAGCAAACATCATTCTTATCTGCCATAGCAATGGTGCAGGCTGCCTTAATTAAACATGTTGGAAAAGCCATGCTTGGTGGCATCCATGGCTCAGTGGGTAGAATGCCAGCCACCTGCACTGAGGCCAGCAGGTTCAATCCCAGCCCAGGCCAGCTAAAGCAGCAATGACAATAGCAACAACAACAAAAAATAGCCAGGCGTTGTGGTGGGAACCTGTAGTCCCAGCTACTCAGGAGGCCAAGGCAAGAGAATTACTTAAGCCCAGGAGTTTGAGGTTGCTGTGAGCTGTGACGCCACAGCACTCTACCTAGGGTGACAGCTTGAGACTCTCTGTCTCAAAAAAAAATAAATAAATAAATAAAAATAAATAAATAAATAAAAATAAAAAGATAAAGAAAAGCCATGCTTAAGAAGTAAAACCAAGGAGGCGGAGCAAGATGGCAGCCGAGTAACATCTTCCTTGCATCTGGGCACCGTGAGTCTGGGGAGATAGGACTCCAGGCATCTCTGGCTGGTGGGAACTGCCTATCATCGCTCCTATGAAGATACAGGGAGTCAGCGAGAGACTTCTGGACCCCAAGAGGAGGACTAAAACAGTGAAAAACCGGCAAGTGGTCGCGTGTGTTCAATCCGTCTAAACCCGCCCACAACTGTAAGTTCAGTAGCAGCGAGACTGCAAACCAGAAAGGCCTTACCTGTGAACTATTTTGATGTCCTTGGACTTGGCACTGAGTTGAACTGCCTTGGGGAAGGCCTGAGCGGGAGTGCGGAGAACTTTGGCCGTTGTCTAGGGCCCCAGTCTGAGCCGCTGAGCCAGACGGAGCTAATAGTGTTTGGCGGTGGGTCACACGGAACCATTGTCAGTGATCTGCCCCGGCAAGCTCCGCCCTCAGGGTCGCAGAGCTAGAAACGGGTGGGAGCTGGTAACCCAGCAACCGAGTAGCCTAAGGGTGGGGTCTGAGCCGCCTTGCAGCCCTAACCCTCAGGGGCAGAGTGAGACCGGTTTTGGCACACTGAGTAAGTGGATAGCCACTTCAGCAGCGATTCCAGCGAGAAAGCTGGGAAAGCTTCTGCTCAGCAAGTTTACAAGCTCAAAGTGCCTTTTAAGTAGGCTGAAGAGAGATTTAGGGTGTCTACCTGCTGGGGTTTGAGAAATCAGCAGCCTCCAGTCGTATCAGAACTGTGACTAACATCTCATACCCCAGAAGACCACGTCTTGCCCAGACAATATTCAATAACATATACAAACTGCTTTGTTTTTGGTTCTGTATTTTTTTCTTCTTTTTTTTTTTGTTTGGTTGTTTTTTTTGTTTCTTTATTTTGACGTTGCTGATGTTCTTTTGTTTTTTTAATTTCAATCTTTTCCACACAGATCCCTTTTTCTTTCTCAATTTTCCTAGTTTAATTATAATTTCCCATTGCTGCCTTTTTTAATAACTTCAACTTCATTTTTGCTAGTGTTTCTACCGATATAATTTGGTTTTTCACCCAATTTTATCCCCGTAAAGTTTTCTGTTTGCTTCTTTTGGTTTGATTTATAGCATTTTTGTCTTTCCTCTCTACTTGGTGGAGGTGGGGTACTGTGTCTGATCAGGATAGCAAAGAGCTGCTGACCTCAAGGGAACCACGCAACTGGGCAGCCCCAGAAGGTGGGTTTTTTTAAGGTTGTGTCAAAGTACCCTACTGTACACCGATATTGCCCTGTCTCCCTCTTTCTGTGCCTCTCTTATTTTTGTCAATATTCCTTATACCCACCCCCTCTCCTTTCTCTATCTTTCTTTTTTTCTTATCACTCAGTCCTCCTTTCTTTCATCCCCTTTTTTTGCTCTTCAACCTTCTCACCTTTCTGGTCCTGTAACCCTTAGTCCACAGGCACAAGAACTTAAAGAGCAAGAGGAAGTGAAAGGAAAATTAGGGCAAGGAAACAGATAAAAGAAACCACTCATGAGGAAGAATCAGCAGAAAACTCCAGGCAACATGAAGAACCAGTCTAGAACAACCCCACCAAGGGACTATGAGGTAGCTACTGCAGATGATTCCACCAGTATAGAAATGTTAGGAATGACAGAAAGGGAATTTAGAATACACATGTTGAAAACAATGAAAGAAATGATGGAAACAATGAAGGAAACTGCTAATAAAGTGGAAAATAACCAAAAGGAAATACAAAAACAGAATCAAATAAGAGATGAATGATATGAAGAATATAAAAAGGATATAGCAGACCTGGAGGAACTGAAACAGTCAATTAGGGAACTTAAAGACACAATGGAAAGTATCAGCAACAGGTTAGACCATGCAGAAGAAAGAATTTCAGAGGTAGAAGACAAAGTTCTTGAGATAACTCAGACAGTAAAAGAGGCAGAAAAGAAGAGAGAGAAAGCAGAACGTTCACTGTCAGAATTATGGGACTTTATGAAGCGTTCCAACATACGAGTTATAGGAATTCCAGAAGGGGAAGAAGAATGTCCCAGAGAAATGGAAGCCATACTAGAGAATATTATAAAAGAAAATTTCCCAAATATCACCAAAGAGTCTGACACACTACTTTCAGAGGGATATCGGACCCCGGGTCACCTCAACTCTAACCGAGCTTCTCCAAGACACATTGTGATGAACCTGTCCAAAGTCAAGACAAAAGAAAAGATTCTGCAAGCTGCCAGGAGTAAGCGCCAGTTGACCTACAGGGGCAAATCCATCAGAGTGACCGCAGACTTCTCTAATGAAACTTTCCAAGCAAGAAGACAATGGTCATCTACCTTTAATCTACTTAAACAGAACAATTTGCAGCCCAGAATTCTGTACCCTGCTAAGCTAAGCTTCAAAATTGACGGAGAAATCAAATCATTTACGGATATACAAACATTGAGGAAATTCGCCACAACAAGACCAGCTCTACAGGAAATACTTCAACCTGTTCTGCACACTGACCACCACAATGGATCAGCAGCAAAGTAAGAACTCAGAAATCAAAGGACAGAACCTAACCTCCACAATGATGCAAAAGACAAAACTAAGCAATGGACTCTCACCAAATAAGACAAATAGAATACTACCACACTTATCAATTATCTCCATAAATGTTAATGGCTTGAATTCCCCACTGAAGAGACATAGATTGGCTGACTGGATTAAAAAACACAAGCCATCCATTTGCTGTCTGCAAGAAACACACCTGGCTTCAAAAGACAAATTAAAGCTCCGAGTCAAGGGTTGGAAGACAATTTTTCAGGCAAATGGAATTCAGAAGAAAAGAGGAGTTGCAATCTTATTTTCAGATACATGTGGATTTAAAGCAACTAAAGTCAAAAAAGACAAAGATGGTCACTTTATATTGGTCAAGGGAAAACTACAACAAGAAGACATTTCAATTCTAAATATTTATGCACCCAATTTAAATGCTCCCAGATTCTTGAAGCAGACCTTACTCAGTCTGACCAATATGATATCTGATAATACCATCATAACAGGGGACTTTAACACACCTCTTACAGAGCTGGACAGATCCTCTAAACAGAAATTAAACAAAGATGTAAGAGATTTAAATGAGACCCTAGAACAACTATGCTTGATAGACGCATATAGAACACTCCACCCCAAAGATAAAGAATATACATTCTTCTCATCACCCCATGGAACATTCTCCAAAATTGATCATATCCTGGGGCACAAAACAAATATCAACAGAATCAAAAGAATTGAAATTTTACCTTGTATCTTTTCAGTCCATAAGGCACTAAAGGTGGAACTCAACCCTAACAAAAATGCTCAAGCCCACCCAAAGGCATGGAAATTAAACTATCTTCTGTTGAATAACAGATGGGTGCAGGAAGAAATAAAACAGGAAATCATTAACTTCCTTGAGCATAACAACAATGAAGACACAAGCTACCAAAACCTGTGGGATACTGCAAAAGCAGTTTTGAGAGGAAAATTCATCGCTTTAGATGCCTACATTCAAAAAACAGAAAGAGAGCACATCAATAATCTCACAAGAGATCTTATGGAATTGGAAAAAGAAGAACAATCTAAGCCTAAACTCAGTAGAAGAAAAGAAATATCCAAAATCAAATCAGAGATCAATGAAATTGAAAATAAAAGAATCATTCAGAAAATTAATGAAACAAGGAGTTGGTTTTTTGAAAAAATAAATAAAATAGATAAACCATTGGCCAGACTAAGGAGAAATAGAAAAGTAAAATCTCTAATAACCTCAATCAGAAACGATAAAGGGGAAATAACAACTGATCCCACAGAGATACAAGAGATCATCTCTGAATACTACCAGAAACTCTATGCCCAGAAATTTGACAATGTGAAGGAAATGGATCAATATTTGGAATCACATCCTCTCCCTAGACTTAGCCAGGATGAAATAGATCTTCTGAACAGACCAATTTCAAGCACTGAGATCAAAGAAACAATAAAAAAGCTTCCAACCAAAAAATGCCCTGGTCCAGATGGCTTCACTCCAGAATTCTATCAAACCTTCAAGGAAGAGCTTATTCCTGTACTGCAGAAATTATTCCAAAAAACTGAGGAAGAAGGAATCTTCCCCAACACATTCTATGAAGCAAACATCACCCTGATACCAAAACCAGGAAAAGACCCAAACAAAAAGGAGAATTTCAGACCAATCTCACTCATGAACATAGACGCAAAAATTCTCAACAAAATCCTAGCCAATAGATTACAGCTTATCATCAAAAAAGTCATTCATCATGATCAAGTAGGCTTCATCCCAGGGATGCAAGGCTGGTTTAACATACGCAAGTCTATAAACGTTATCCACCATATTAACAGAGGCAAAAATAAAGATCACATGATCCTCTCAATAGATGCAGAAAAAGCATTTGATAAAATCCAGCATCCTTTTCTAATTAGAACACTGAAGAGTATAGGCATAGGTGGCACATTTCTAAAACTGATTGAAGCTATCTATGACAAACCCACAGCCAATATTTTACTGAATGGAGTAAAACTGAAAGCTTTTCCTCTTAGAACTGGAACCAGACAAGGTTGTCCGCTGTCACCTTTACTATTCAACGTAGTGCTGGAAGTTCTAGCCAATACAATTAGGCAAGACAAGGAAATAAAGGGAATCCAAATGGGAGCAGAGGAGGTCAAACTCTCCCTCTTTGCTGACGACATGATCTTATACTTGGAGAACCCCAAAGACTCAACCACAAGGCTCCTAGAAGTCATCAAAAAATACAATAATGTTTCAGGATATAAAATCAATGTCCACAAGTCAGTAGCCTTTGTATACACCAATAACAGTCAAGATGAGAAGCTAATTAAGGACACAACTCCCTTCACCATAGTTTCAAAGAAAATGAAATACCTAGGAATATACCTAACGAAGGAGGTGAAGGACCTCTATAAAGAAAACTATGAAATCCTCAGAAAGGAAATAGCAGAGGATATTAACAAATGGAAGAACATACCATGCTCATGGATGGGAAGAATCAACATTGTTAAAATGTCTATACTTCCCAAAGCTATCTACCTATTCAATGCCATTCCTATCAAAGTACCTACATCATACTTTCAAGATTTGGAAAAAATGATTCTGCGTTTTGTATGGAACCGGAAAAAACCCCGTATAGCTAAGGCAGTTCTTAGTAACAAAAATAAAGCTGGGGGCATCAGCATACCAGATTTTAGTCTGTACTACAAAGCCATAGTGCTCAAGACAGCACTGTACTACAAAGCCATAGTGCTCAAGACAGCATGGTACTGGCACAAAAACAGAGACATAGACACTTGGAATCGAATTGAACACCAAGAAATGAAACTAACATCTTACAACCACCTAATCTTTGATAAACCAAACAAGAACTTACCTTGGGGGAAAGACTCCCTATTCAATAAATGGTGTTGGGAGGACTGGATGTCTACATGTAAAAGACTGAAACTGGACCCACACCTTTCCCCACTCACAAAAATTGATTCAAGATGGATAAAGGACTTAAATTTAAGGCATGAAACAATAAAAATCGTCAAAGAAAGCATAGGAAAAACACTGGAAGATATTGGCCTGGGGGAAGACTTCATGAAGAAGACTGCCATGGCAATTGCAACAACAACAAAAATAAACAAATGGGACTTCATTAAACTGAAAAGCTTCTGTACAGCTAAGGACACAATAACCAAAGCAAAGAGACAACCTACACAATGGGAAAGGATATTTGCATATTTTCAATCAGACAAAAGCTTGATAACCAGGATCTATAGAGAACTCAAATTAATCCACATGAAAAAAGCCAACAATCCCTTATATCAATGGGCAAGAGACATGAATAGAACTTTCTCTAAAGATGACAGACGAATGGCTAACAAACACATGAAAAAATGTTCATCATCTCTATATATTAGAGAAATGCAAATCAAAACAACCCTGAGATATCATCTAACCCCAGTGAGAATGGCCCACATCACAAAATCTCAAAACTGCAGATGCTGGCGTGGATGTGGAGAGAAGGGAACACTTTTACACTGCTGGTGGGACTGCAAACTAGTACAACCTTTCTGGAAGGAAGTATGGAGAAACCTCAAAGCACTCAACCTAGACCTCCCATTCGATCCTGCAATCCCATTACTGGGCATCTACCCAGAAGGAAAAAAATCCTTTTACCATAAGGACACTTGTACTAGACTGTTTATTGCAGCTCAATTTACCATTGCCAAAATGTGGAAACAGCCTAAATGCCCACCAACCCAGGAATGGATTAACAAGCTGTGGTATATGTATACCGTGGAATACTATTCAGCTATTAAAAAAAATGGAGACTTTACATCCTTCGTATTGACCTGGATGGAAGTAGAAGACATTATTCTTAGTAAAGCATCACAAAAATGGAGAAGCATGAATCCTATGTACTCAATCTTGATATGACGACAATTAATGACAATTAAGGTTATGGGGGGGGAAGCAGAAAGAGGGATGGAGGGAGGGGGGTGGGGCCTTAGTGTGTGTCACACTTTATCAGGGCAAGACATGATTGCAAGTGGGACTTTACCTAACAATTGCAATCAGTGTAACTGGCTTATTGTACCCTCAATGAATCCCCAACAATAAAAAAAAAAAAGGAAAAAAAAATAAATAAATAAATATATGGTGACTAAAAAAAAAAAAAAGAAGTAAAACCAAATAAGAATTGCAAATGCTTGACTCCCCCTGTTGCCAATACGAAAGCATAGTGGAAACACCAGAATTTCCGTAAAGCAGGGGCTCGAGGATGGCAGTGTGGTAGATTAAAGGGTGGGTTGAAGCTGCTTTTGCGTATGGTTGAGAAAGTATCTTTATCAAAGAATAGACGGAAATTAATAGAATGGTAAACTAACTCTCCTAAGCCACCTTTACAGCTGCCCCCATCAAGGTTTGTCGTGTGTGTGTTTAGGTCGTGTGTGTGTGTGTGTGTGATTGCATCTGTATGTTGTGGCTGTGACAGGACATGTGTGGCCCACGGAGGGGGAGGTGGGAAGCAGCAGGAGTGTTTAAAGTGTTCCTTACAGTGTCTAACCCTAACCATAGATGGCCTAAGGTGTCTTTACCGAAATGCTACAAAGTCTGCATGGGAACATGTGGAGGCATTCTGAGTGTATAAAAAGAATATCCTTCTTATCTCTCAAGCATGCCATCCTCCGATCCCACCCACACTCCACCCAGCACCTAACAGGTGGCAGCAGGACCTGCAGTGTTGTCCCTGCGTGTGTCTTTCATGCACCACACAGCTGCTCTGATCCATCACTGCGGAGTCTGCGACAGCCCGAGGCTGCCGTGGTTCTGCTGCGGTGAGTTCCTGTTCTCACTCTCCACTGAGTCTGGGCTCCTGCTTGTCTGTCTGACATGAAAGAACACTGTCCTCCTCCTCCTCTAGATTTCTAGAATTCCGTAGTCCTAGCACAAACAGATTTATCCCCTTCTCGTGGCAGTTTCTGGATCTTCCTTCCCTGCCACTTTCCTCCAGGTGCTAAGCCATTTCTTCCCTTTGGCTCAGGTATGTCAGAACATATGTATCGCCAGTGATGCACTGGTGTGGCTTGAGATTTCTCTTATGTCGTGCTCTACAAAATGATAGAAACTCATTATGAGGGTGGCAACCCGTGGCTCAGCGGGTAGGGCATCGGCCACACATACCGAGGTTGGCGGGTTAGAACTCAGCCCGGGCCCACTAAACAACAATGAAAACTGCAACAAAAAATAGCCAGGTGCCCCCAGTAGTCCTAGCTACTCAGGAGGCTGAGGTGAGAGAATCGCTTAAACCCAAGAGTTAGAGGTTGCTATGAGCTGTGACGCTGCAGCACTGTACCAAGGGTGACATAGTGAGTCTCTGTCTCAGAAAAAAAAAGAAACTGGTTATAAATCCTATGGAATCCTCTTACCCTGTGGTTGCCCCTACCTGGTGACGGCAGACCACTTGACCCTGCCATGGGGTTTTGTGATTGCTATTTGCTTTTTTTTCTCACTATAAGACTAGGATAGCACGGTCTAGAAAATTTAGATAGTATCAAAAAAAGCACAAATGAGAAAAAAAAAAAGATTTCACCTCCCAGATTGTTTCCATTCCAGAGGCAATTCATATCAATGCATGGGCAATTTCCTTCCCTACACTTTTTCATGCATTTGGGATCATCTTGTATATATGATTTTTTCAAATTCCTTTTTAAAATTTTGGTTAATTGGAAAGGCAAAACCTAGAATGGATGAACTTTTTTTTTTTTTTCCTTTTTGAGTCTCAAGTAGAATGTGTGAGAGAGATGCCATTGGCTAATGTGTTTCGTAAAAATTTAGTCCTGCCCCCATAAGCTTCTTTATTACAGAGCAACATCACAAGGGGCATCTGCAAAGCTGTGAGAAATATGGAGAAAAAAATTAGAGCTCCATTTATTTATACAATTTGATTTCATTTCCTTTATTCGGAGGAAAAAAAGTTTATCTGTAATGGTGACTTGAGCCTGGAAGATGTGAAATAATGAAGCAGAAGTGATGGGGAAACAAATTAATCTTGTACAGAGACAAAGGAAGTGGATTTTTGCTTGTGACTGTTACAAACAAATCAAAGGAGGCTGTCTAATTGGAGCCCGTGAGCAGAGCATTTCTTCCAGGAAGCCTCTGGAGAGAAGACGTTGGCATCTGACAAAATTTCACTATCAATAGATTGCCTTGATGTAGCCAAATCATGGAACATTTTCAAGCATCCTAGGTTTAAGCAGGGTAGAAGAAAACCACTCTATTTAAATGGAAGAAAGAGTCTGAACAACAGCTAGCCTTGGTCAGCAGGATGGTTTAAATTCCACTCCAAGGAAATTTCTCCTGCACGTGTCTGAAGACTGCATTACAGTTGTGAAATTTCTAGTGGCTCAGCGAGTAGGGCGCCGGCCCCATATGCCGAGGGTGTCGGGTTCAAACCCAGCCCCGGCCAAACTGCAACCAAAAAATAGCCGGGCGTTGTGGCGGGCGCCTGTGGTCCCAGCTGCTCGGGAGGCTGAGGCAGGAGAATCGCGTAAGCCCAAGAGTTAAGAGGTTGCTGTGAGCGGTGTGACGCCACGGCACTCTACCCGAGGGCGGTACAGTGAGACTCTGTCTCTACAAAAAAAAAAAAAAAAAAGAAATTTCTAGTTTCTGTCTGATCTCCATGGTAGATTTTCAGCTGGTTCCATCTATGGACGGCTATGAAAGGTTTCCCTTCACATTACCACCACCCCTACAGTGGAGGTAACTGTAGGTATGGAATAAACCTAGTTTTATTCATAGGAGTTTGGAGTGTCGTGGGTTGTTGAGTATCAGGGTGTTTCTTATAGAAGATAAATCAGAGAGGAGATGGACAGTTACCTTGCTGGACAATCTCTGGGTTGCTGGTTGAGTAATGACATCTGTGTGCTGCCCTGGTGCTGCCCACATGTGCTGCTTGATCACTGGAGGCTGCAGGCCCTGTCCCCTGTGTGTGGCTCCTTCACTTCTCTCTTTTCTCAGCACATGGCTTCTTTTATCCTGTCTTCAGGGACCTTTCTTTCAGGGAGTGATGGCGTGCCACATTAGTGGTCCGGTGTTTGTAATCCGGGTTTTATTGTTGGGTGGGTAGCTTTGCTCTCCAGCCTAAAGGTCATGACAAGGCCTCAGGAATTTTGTAAGTATGGCTGGAAGGAAGGAGGAGCCCATCAATTAGTATTCAAAATACTGTTTCTGTTATTCTTTGTTGTCTGGAGAAAGTCAGAGAAGTCAAGATAAGGAATTCGGGATTCTAGGCAAAGTGTTTTGGTGGAGTGAGATGAGCCCGACCTCCTCTGTGATGTGTAGACCCTGTACAGCCTGATCAGTCTGTGCTGCTGCGCTGTGCTCTCAGCTGCTAACGAGCCACCGCCACCCAGATGGCAAGCAATGCTCACACTCCACACATCAAGTCTGACATGTTTATAAGTACAATCGCCATCCTCCCTTCCCTGAAACCCACTCCCAAACCTCCTCTGCTCTGACTTGGCTAATGAGTCACAGTTTTCCCAGCCACATCTGGAGGCCACCCTCGCCTTCTTACTCACACTGGAGTTTTCTCAATTCTGTCTCAGAAATAACTCTGACATTCCCCCCACCCCCACCCCCACCCCACTCTGCTGCTGTGGCTTCATTGTAGATCCGCTTTCCTTCTCTTCCCTGGAGCTCTGCAGAACCTCCCTCAGTGATCTCCCTGTAACCTACCCTCTGAACTCCTGCTGGAGCCCTTTTTGGAAGTTGCTGGAACCTGTCCATGGACTGTGAGGAGAGTCCAGTGCACAGGGTGTTCACGGTTCCTCACACTGTGGTCTCTGCTCGCCCCTCCACCCTCCTGCCTCATTTCCAGCTTTTCTTCCTGCCGTGACCCTCGTGCCATTCTCCGAGCAAAGCTTCCCCTTCCTGTGCTGCTCATCTGTGCCAGCTCCTTCCTGCCCGTGCTGGCTCCTTTGTTCCTGCTGCTCTGTTTTCTTCCCCTCCTCCCAGCAGGTCAATCTACACTGATTATACACTGATCTCTCAAGCAGCTTCTCCTCTGTGACATTTCCTGGGTCTTGGCATAGCAGTAGGAACTAACTTGTGTTTGCACTCTGGTATTTAAAGCACTTATCTCTAATCATCTGGGCACATGTCTGGCCCAACTGGGTGCTCCCTTCCAGCACAAGCCTGGTCCTGCTCAAGAAAAGACAAATGACTGAATCATGCTAAGATGACTTTTCTGGTCCTGAACTGAACCCCTAAGATGAAACGTAAGTTCTGTGTTATGGAGTAACACACAAAAGTCAAAATTCTAATTGATGTCCATCGAAAACTCAGAATGAGTACTTTTTATTTTTACAGCACATTCGGCTTTTTACATTATTAAAAAAAAAAACAATAATTGGCTTTTTTTATTCCTTGTCCTGCCACTATTTCTTAAAGTTTTTAAACATTACCCCATGGGAGCAGAGTGGGATAATTTTAAACACTTTGTGCAGAAATTTCATAGTCAATTTTGGGGAAGAGGGTGAGCGACTAAATACATTCTTTAGAGTGTATTTAAAGCATATTTCTTTTTTTAAAATTAAATCATAACTATACATTGATATGATCATGGGGCATCATACACTCGCTTCATAGAGTGACTTAATGAAAACATCTGTCTCAAGTCATGGTTTCTGACTTTTCTCTTCCAAATCTAACTGCTTGGAATGCCAGGCTCTTTCTTGTGTCAAGAAAATATAAGGAACTAACCATGAGGAGGCTCTCAGGGCTCCTGTGAGCAATGGTGTTGGAGAGAATCTGGCTGCGCTGTCTGAACTCCACCCTGACTGGAGCTGTGTTCTCCAGAGGGTCTTTATTGGCCTCTCTGCCACCATTACGTAGTGATTCCCGGCCCCACGGAGAAGACTCTCACTTTACAGGCAGCAAACACTCAACCTGATAAGAAAATCTATGAATCCTGACCATTTCTTTGAAATGGCTAGGACAGATGTTGTCACCTCACCGTCCAAATGAGGACATTGGATTATACATCTGGTTGCTTTCCTTGCTGCGTGGTCCTGACTCTCAGTGCTGTTGGACCAGCCTCTCTTTTTTCTTATGTACTGAGACTATATCCATCGTATCACACATATATTATTAACATATGTTATTATTAAATTAATGAATATTAGAGAAGTCCTCTGAGGTATGTGATAGTCCTAAGGACTCTTAAAGAATGAATTTTTTTTTCGATGACCCATTTTCTTTTTAATTTTTTGATAACTTTTTTGGTTGAACATCATATACATATATGTAAAGTATTTTTTTTTTATTAAATCATAGCTGTGTACATGATATGATCATGGGACATCAATCACTAGCTTCAGAGACCGTTTGACACACTTTCATCACACTGGTTAACATAGCCTTCCTGGCATTCTCTGACTTACTGTGCCAAGACATTTACATTCCACATTTACCAAGTTTTACATATACTCTTGTAAGATACACTGCTGGTGTAATCCCACCAATCCCCTTCCCTCTACCCACCTCCCCCCTCCCTCCCCTCCCTTTCCATCTTCCCACCTTCCCCCTATTCTTAGGTTGTAACTGGGTTATAGCTTTTATGCAAAAACACTAAATTAGTTTCATAGTAGGGCTGAGTACATTGGGGACCTTTTTTTTTTTTTCTTTTTTTGTAGAGACAGAGTCTCACTTTATGGCCCTGGGTAGAGTGCCATGGCCTCACACAGCTCACAGCAACCTCCAACTCCTGGGCTTAAGAGATTCTCTTGCCTCAGCCTCCCAAGTAGCTGGGACTACAGGCTCCTGCAACAACACCCGGCTATTTTTTGGTTGCAGTTTGGCTGGGGCTGGGTTTGAACCCACCACCCTGGGTATATGGGGCCGGCGCCTTACCGACTGAGCCACAGGTGCCGCTCCCATTGGAGACTTTTTCTTCCATTCTTGAGATACTTTACTAAGAAGAATATGTTCCATCTCCATCCATGTAAACATGAAAGAGGTAAAGTCTCCATCTTTATTTAAGGCTGCATAATATTCCATGGTCATATACCACAATTTATTAATCCATTCGTTGATTGATGGGCACTTGGGCTTTTTTCATGACTTAGCAATTATGAATAGGGCTGCAATAAATATTCTGGTACAAATATCTTTGTTACGATGTGATTTTTGGTGTACTGGATATATGCCCAGTAGAGGGATTACAGGATTGAATGGCAGATCTATTTTTAGATCTCTAAGTGTTCTCCATATATCTTTCCAAAAGGAATGTATTAATTTGCATTCCCACCAGCAGTGCAAAAGTGTTCCCTTTTCCCCACATCCGCGCCAACATCTCTGGTCTTGGGATTTTGTGATATAGGCCAGTCTCACTGGAGTTAGATAATATCTCAAAGTAGTTTTGATTTGTATTTGTCTGATGATTAAAGATGGTGAGCATTTTTTCATACATCTAAAGGCCGCGTGCCTGTCTTCTTCAGATAAGTTTCCCTTCAAATCCCTTGCCCAGCCTGCAATGGGATCCCTTGTTCTTCTCTTGCTAACGCGTTTGAGTTCTCTGTGGACTCTGGTTATTAAACCTTTGTCGGAGACATAACCTGCAAATATCTTCTCCCATTCTGAGGGCTGTTTGCTTGCTTTACTTACTGTGTTCTTGGCTGTGCAGAAGCTTTTTAGTTTGATCAAGTCCTAGTAGTTTATTTTTAAGCTGCTTCAATTGCCCGGGGTGTTCTCTTCATAAAATACTCGCCCAGACCGATTTCTTCAAGGGTTTTCCCTGCTCTCTCCTCTAGTATTTTTATAGTTTCATGTCTTAAGTTTAAATCATTCATACAGTGAGAGTCTATCTTAGTTAATGGTGAAAGGTGTGGGTCCAGTTTCAGTCTTCTGCAGGTTGCCAGCCAGTTCACCCAGCACCATTTGTTAAATAGGGAATCTTTTCCCCACTGAATGTTTTTAATTGGCTTGTCAAAGATTAAATAACGGCAAGTAGCTGGATTCATCTCTTAGTTCTCTATTCTGTTCCAGATATCTACTTCTCTGTTTTTGTGCCAGTACCATGCTATTTTGATCACTATCGATTTGTAGTATAATCTGAGGTCTGGTAGCGTAATTCCTCCAGCTTTGTTTTTATTTCTAAGTAATGTCTTTGTTATTTGCAGTTTTTTATGATTCCATATAAAACCAAGTATTATTTTTTTAAGATGTTTATAGTGTGACAGTGGAGCTTTAATAGGGATTGCATTGAAATTATATATTGCTTTGAGTAGTATGGATATTTTAACAATGTTGATTCTTCCCAGCCATGAGCATGGTATGTTTTTCCTTTTGTTAACATTTTCAGCTATTTCTTTTCTTAGAGTTTCATAGTTTTCTTTTTTTTTTTTTTTTTTTTTGTAGAGACAGAGTTTCACTTTATGGCCCTCGGTAGAGTGCTGTGTTCTCACACGGCTCACAGTAATCTCCAACTCCTGGGCTTAAGCGATTCTCTTGCCTCAGCCTCCCGAGTAGCTGGGACTACAGGCGCCCGTCACAACGCCCGGCTATTTTTTGGTTGTAGTTTGGCCGGGGCCCGGTTTGAACCTGCCACCCTCGGTATATGGGGCTGGCATCTTAGTGAGCCACAGGCACCGCCCCATAGTTCTCTTTATAGAGATCGTTCACATCCTTTGTTAGATAAATATCCAAATATTTCATCTTCTTTGGCACTACTGTGAATTGGATAGAGTCCTTAACTGTTTTTTCAACTTGACTATTGTTGGTATATAAAAAGGCTTCCGATTTACGAATGTTGATTTTGTAACATGAGACGCTGTTGTATTCCTTGATCACTTCTAAGAGTTTTGTAGTACAGTCCCTAGCATTTTCCAGATATACAATCATATCATCTGCGAAGAGCGAAAGTTTGATCTCTTCTGACCCTATATTTATACCCTTGATCGCCTTTTCTTCCTTAATTGCGGTTGTTAAACTTCCATTACAATATTAAAAAGCAATGGAGACAATGGGCAGCCTTGTCTGGTTCCTGATCTGAGTGGAAATGTTTCCAATTTAACTCCATTCAATATGATACTGGCTGTGGGTTTGCTGTAGATGGCCTCTATCAGTTTAAGAAATGTCCCTTCTATACCGATTTTCTTAAGTGTTCTGATCATGAAGGGATGCTGGATATTATCAAAAGCTTTTTCTGCATCGATTGAGAGAATCATATGGTCTTTGTTTTTTAATTTGTTTATGTGCTGGATTACATTTATAGATTTACGTATATTGAACCAGCCTTGAGACCCTGGGATAAAATCGACATGGTCATGATGTATAATTTGTTTGATGTGTTCCTGGATTTTGTTTGTTAGGATCTTTTTGAATATTTTTGCATCTATAT
Organism: Nycticebus coucang; assembly: GCF_027406575.1. Classification (NCBI taxonomy): domain Eukaryota; kingdom Metazoa; phylum Chordata; class Mammalia; order Primates; family Lorisidae; genus Nycticebus; species Nycticebus coucang. Next base: position 4,673,028 of record NC_069800.1, on the reverse strand, counting down.
TCATTAGTGATCTTGGTCTATAATTTTCTTTTTTTTGTTGGGTCTTTTCCTGGTTTGGGGATCATGGTGATGTTTGCTTCAGAGAATGTCTTAGGTAGTCTTCCTTCTTTTTCTACCTTTTGGAACAGGTTGAGTAATATAGGTACTAATTCCTCTTTAAAGGTTTGGTAGAATTCTGACGTGAAACCATCTGGTCCCGGGCTTTTCCTTTTAGGGAGGTTTTGTTTGATTGATGCTATTTCCGAACTTTATATGGGCCTGTTCAATATTTCTACTTGATTCTGGCTAAGTCTTGGAAGGTGACATGATTCCAAGTATCAGTCAATTTTTTTCAGATTTTCATATTTCTGAGAATAAAGTTTCTTGTAATATTCATTAAGGATTTTCTGGATTTCTGAGGAGTCTGTTCTTATTTCATCATTGTCGTTCATGATTGATGAGATTATAGATTTTAGTCATTTTTTTCCTGATTAGGTTGGCCAAAGGTTTATCTATATATTGACTTTTTTGAAATACCAGCTTTTTGATTTATTGATCTGTCGTATTATTCTTTTGTTTTCCATTTCATTTAATTCTGCTCTAATTTTGGTTATTTCTTTTCTTCTACTGGGTTTGGGGTTGGAATGTTCTTCCTTTTCCAGTTGCTTGACATGTCCCATTAAGTTGTTAACTTCCTCTCTTTCCGTTCTCTTGAGGAAGGCTTGTAGTGCTATAAATTTCCCTCTTAGAACTGCATTTGCGGTGTCCCAGAGGTACTGATAGTTCGTGTTTTCATTGTCGTTTTGTTCCAAAAAATTGGTGATTTCTTTCTTAATCTCATCTCTGACCCAGCTATCATTCAGCATAGGTTATTTAACTTCTATGTTTTTGTATGAGTATGCAGATACCTGTTGTTACTTAGCTCAAGTTTTATTCCATGGTGGTCCGAGAAGATGCATGGACTAATTTCTATTCCTTTAAACTTACTGAGGTTAGACTTGTGACATAAGATGTGGTCAATTTTGGATTAAGTTCCGTGGGCTGATGAGAAGTATGTGTATTCAGTTTTGTTGGGATGAAATGTTCTGTAGATGTCTTCTAAATCCAAATGTTGGATGGTTAGGTTTAAATCTAAGATTTTTTTTTCTCAGCTTCTTGTTGCAGGATCAATCCAACACTGCCAAAGGAGTGTTGAAATCTCTGACTATTATGGAGCTGGAGGAAATCAAATTGCTCATGTCTGTCAGAGTTTCTCTTATAAATTGAGGTGCATTCTGGTTGGGTGCATAGATATTCATAATTGAGATCTCATCATATTGAGTATTACCCTTAACAAATATGAAGTGACCATTCTTGTCCTTCCTTACTTTTGATGGTTTAAAGCCTATTGTATCTGCAAATAAAATTGCAACATCTGCTTTTTTCTGAGTACCATTTGTCTGAAATATGGATGACCATCCTTTTACCCGGAGTCTGTATTTGCCTTTTAAGTTAAGATGTGACTCTTGTAGGTAACAAATATCTGGCCTGAGCTTTTGTATCCAATCAGATAACCCATGCCTCTTTAGAGGACAGTTTAAGCCATTCATATTAATGGAGAATATTGATAAGTCTGGTGAAATTTTGGGTATCGAGTTTTTCAAAAGTCTAGTGGACATTTTTAATCCTTTCGCCAGTGTGGAAATTGGAGTTTAATCTGAAGTTTCTGAGTGAGTTTACTTTTGTGGTATAGGATTGGGTTGATCATTATGGAGGATAGGTCTGAGAATATCCTGAAGAGATGGTTTTGTTATGGCAAATTTTTTCAACATATGAATGTCATTAAAGTATTTAATTGCTCCATCATAAATGAAACTCAGCTTGGCTGGATACCAGATCCTGGGTTGAAAGTTATTTTGCTTTAGGAGATTAAAAGTCAATGACCACCCTCTTCTGGCTTGAAAAGATTCAGCAGAGAGATCTGCAGTCATTCTAATATTCTTCCCTTTGAAGGTAATGGTTTTCTTTCTCCTGGCAGCTTTGAGAATTTTCTCCTTCATATTAACATTAGTGAAGTTAATTATGATATGTCTGGGGGATGTCTTATTGGGGTTGAATCGTGCTGGGGTTCTGAAGCTGTCTGCTATCTCAATTTCAGAATCTTTAGGCATGTCTGGAAAATTATCTTTCATAATTTCATGCAGAATGGCCTCTGTGCCCAGCGAGGACACTTCATCTGTTTCAGGAACTCCAATGATTCAGATATTAACCTTCTTCAAATTATCCCAGTGCTCTCTGAGAGAATGATCCGTTTTTGCTCTCCATTTCTCTTCCTTTTTGAGAGTTTGGGAGCATTCAAAGGCTTTATGTTGAATGTCAGAAATCCTTTCTTCTGCTTGCTCCATTCTGTTGCTGAGGGATTCTACTTTATTTTTCATATATTTGAGTGCTGCTAATTCCTGGTTCAGTGTGTCTAAGTCTTTGGTGGTTTTCTCTTTAAATTCATTAAATTCTTGAGACAACATTTGAATTTCTCCTTGAATTCCTAATTCCATTTTATTGTCTGCAATCCAAATTCTGAATTCGATTTCTGACATCTCAGCCAGTTGTTTATGAATGGGCTCTTCAATTACATCTGCCGTATCTTTCCTTGGGGGTGTTGATCTATTCTGGTTATTCATGTTACCAGAGATTTTCCACTGATTCCACCCCATGGTTGTTTTACGCCCTTTGATTTTTTTCCCCTGGGGCTTTGTCGAGGGCCTGTACAGTGTTGTGGCCTGAGAAACTGGGGCCCTGTCTGGTGTGGTGGGGCTAAGTGGTTCTGTCTTGTTTTCAGCTGGTTTCTGTTCCACCCTAGTGAAACAGATACTCTGGATTGAAGTCTCAGCTGTGGAGAAATATCAGCAATTATGTCACCCCGCCCCCCCCACTGGCAAACAATTGGAAAAGAAAGATCAAACCTTCCCACCACCGTGCACCCAGGGCACTACCTGATTTGTCTCAGGCGATTGGTTCAGTTCAAAAGGTCCAAATCAATTGTCTCAGTCTGCACCTGTCTCGGGTGAGAGAATTTAAGAGGTCTCTGGGCATTGGATCACAGGTGTCTGGTGACTACTCTGGTGTGGCTTGCTCCAGTGCTGCGTGGAGTCAGGAGGAGCCACCCAGCCAATAGATCTGTCTGGGAAGGTTGATGCCTCTTTCCCCATCTTGCACCACTGTCACACCCAGTCACTGATAGCCCTGCAGTTGGCTGACCCAGTTGCCTGTAGTGAACCTGTACTCTAGGAATTTGCACCTGCCTGAATCATAAGGAAGTCAGACCGCTGCACTCTGCCTCTCTCTAGTAGGAGGAGGTGAGGCCTGACAACCTCAGGCACTTGATGAACGTTGGGGTGTTTTCACTCAGATCCAGTCTCGCCCCTGATTAATGTTACTGACAGAACAGAACAGAACAACTTTGTGGTTCCCCTTCAGAAGAGATGCTGAATTGAGTTCCAAATCAGCTTGTCTTTGCTCTTGAATTGTCTATAGGCTGACGATCCCCTGAGGGCCAGGTGCATTTTAGGTTCTGTAAAGCAGACCTCTGTGTCAGCTCCGCCCTGGGAGTTTCCCCAGTTTGCAAGTTGGTTTTGCCTCAGGCAAATCCTATACTCACAGTCTCTGGTTTCCCAGGGAGACAGGGAGTGTGGCTTCAGAATATTCGGTAGTGAGCCTTATTGCTAGCAAAACACGGCTGCTGTTTTATGCCTCAGGGAACTGCTGTTCCTGTGCAGCTCCCTTCTGGCCAACCATCCTCTGTCCGCTCCCATGCCCCAGAGTCTGCACCGACCGGCTGCAGCCCCGGCACTGTCTACACCCCTCGAGCAATCACCCAAGAGTCTGGACTCCTGGGGGACTGGCCTCCAGACCTTGGAACAAGAGCGGAGGGGTGTACTGGGAGTGCTGGGATCTCTGCGGGCAGAGAAAACACACAGTTTTACATAGTTTTATGCCTGGCCATATTGTCACCAAAAGACGGCTGTTGCACTGTGCCTCAGGGATTTGCCGCTCTGGTGTGGCCCCTTCTCCACTGACCATCCTCTCCTCACTCCTGTGCCCTGGATATGGCGCCAACCAGCTGCAGTCTAGGCACTGTCCACACCCCTCGAGAAGTCAACCAAGACTCTGAACTCCTGGGGGTCTGACCTGCAGACCTCAGTGTGAGTGGAGGGGAGCGCTGGGAGCTCAGTATTCCAGGCAGAGACTATATACAGTTTTATACAGTTTTATGCCTGGCAGGAGGATGTCGTGGCCCCCTAGTAGGGGAGGTCAGTCCAGTTTTTAGAGGGTCTCTCCCAACTCTGCTCGATTGTTTGTTGGACACTCTGAGCTGTTCTCATGGGGGAGGGGACCCCTGTCCACTTGGTGATGGATTTTGTACCCCTTGTTTGTATCCTTGTGGTCGCAGCTTGCCTCAGCGGGGTTGACGTGCGTTCTTCAACCTTCTCTCTTAGTGCAGCTCAAATCCACCAGGTTACTTGCTCAATTTTTGTCCTTTAACTCTCCTTCTGGACGGGAGCCTCTGTGGAAAGCTGGCTTCAGTCAGCCACTTGTCTCCTCCAACAATGAATATTTAAAGAGTAAATTTATTACAAGGAAATTTAATGAATATAATAATATTTTATTATCTCTGCTTGGAGTTAGCAGTCAGCTAAAATTTCAGTCTATGTCCATAATTGTTTTATAACTGATATAACTAATGGAAGAATCTATTATATCTGTTAGTTACCAGCTAATAAAATACATGATAATGAAGATGAAGTGATTCCAGTTTGTGCTTATAAAATGCCTACTCTTTATCAGGTACCCAGTGCTGTAAACACAAATATCATCATAGTTTTATAGATTTCAGCAAGCATCCATAATTTTCTCAAGGTAAGACGCTGGTCAGTTAAAGTCTTAACAACCAGAAATGCTGGTTCCCTACTATTTGGAGAGAAGTAACTAGTAATGAGATCTTACAGAGACAGATGGTTGGCTGAAGGAAGAGAATCTGAACTACTCAAATCCTCATTAAGCAGTTAAACTACTCAAATCCTCTTAAGCAGTTAAAAGAGACCCCCCACAAAAAAAAAAGCCCATGTTTTGAAAAGAATATCACTAGCATTTATTAAATAGTTGCGTGGTGTCAGGAATGGATCTGATCATGTCACACATATTAACTTGGTTGATCCTCCTGGCAAATCTTGGAGGTACACATGGCCTTTATAATGCTTATTTTAAAGACATGGAAACTGAGGCTCAGAGATGATAAATGGTGCTGCCAAGATCATAACATTACATGAACTCACTATTAAATTGATCAATAAATACCTGTGCACATGTGGAAATAACACTCACAGGAAGTCAAGCAGGTGGAAGTGGGGAGGTTGGGATGGGCATATTCACACCTAACAGGTGCAAGCACACCATCTGGGTGAAGGGCACACTTATAACTTTGACTCACACTGTACAAAAGCGATTTATGAAACCAAAACATTTGTACCTCTGTAGTATTCTGGAAAAGAAAAGAATAGAACCCCAGGACAGATGAAGAGTCTGCGCTTTCAGACTGGCCTTCTATAAGCATATAGCAATTTCTTGTTCACCATCTAGGAACCGGCATTGTCTTGGGCACTTGAAATACACGTTTCATTTCCTTTTCATCGCAACCATGAGCAGAGGTATTGTCTCCATTTTACAGTCATGGTATCAGGGCTCCAGGCTGTCCAGTAGCTGCCAGTCACCCACAAAGTAGAGGCAAGTTATTGCCTTGCCCCAAATCTGTGTCAGGAAATTTATTGCAGAAGTAGAGATGGAATTCATACCCCTGAAAGCTCTTAACATTGAAAGCTATTCCCCCTCTTTGGCTTCTGCCTGATTTAGCAAGCAGTGTTTCTGACTTTCAGAAACAGATTTTCAGAAGCAGATTTTCATTATGGAAAATCAATTCTCCTCTTCACACATCGTCTGCTTTCTTTGACCTTCTGTCACTGCCTAGACATGCATTCCCAATTCTTCAAACAGACAAATGAATCAAAACAGGAAGAGTGTTCAAGGGTGTCCAAATGTATTGCTACTGATACTGTTCTCTTGATCTCAGTGCGCCGAACAAGAAAAACATCCTTGGTGCAGTGTTTATTGTGCAGAATTTGGAGGCTGGTACTGCATCCCTGTCTGCCCTTTCTTCTTCCTCTGGAAAGGCAGCCACAGCTTTGGGTAGAGTCCAACAAGGTAGGAAGAAATAGCTGGGACAATACAGAATGCTGGTCTTGCTGGGTTCTCTTTCTCTAAATAAAAGCAGAAGATCCACAAAAAAAAGAGAGGAAAGGAATTCCCTGAGGGTCTCTGAAAAGTAGACTAGAGGATGAAAGCAAGTTTAAGAGAGGGGAAAAACGAAAACTGTATGAAAAGCTAACTATTGTAACACACTGTAGTTAAAATAATAATCACACACATAATGAATAATTAGAAGCTAAAAGGTAGGAAGGAGGGATTTGAAAGAAGGGTGAGATTTTAAGCTTGAGAATTAAAGGAGAGTAACTGTCCTGGGAGAAAAGGATGGGAAGAAAGTATGGTGGTACTTTTATTTCCTGTTTTATATTTGCTTTCTGTTTTGTTTCTGCAAGGTCTGTTTGTTCCATGTGAGCTGTGAGATCACATGTTGTTTTAACAAGGTGATAAGCAGAAGGATGGGTGTGGTGGTTCATGTCTGTAATCGCAGAACTCTGGGAAGCTAAGGTGATTGGATCGCTTGAGCTCAAGAGTTTTTTGAGTCTAGCCTGAGCAAGAGTGAGATCCTGGCTCTATTACAAATAGAAAACAGCCAGGTGTTGTAGTGGGCACTTGTAGTCCCAGCTATTTGGAAAGCCTAGGCATGAGGATTGATTGAGCCCAATAAATAGTTCCAGGTTGCTGTGAGCTATGATGCCCTGGCACTCTACCCAGGGTGACTCAATAAGACTGTGTTTTAAAAAACAAACAAACAAACAAACATAAAAACCTCAAATGTCCATGATGGTAAGCAGAAATATTTATGTGTATTCCCTCTAAAAAGGCTGGCGGGGGAGGAGAGGAGAATTTCCTCAGCATTTAGCCCTGGCCTATTGCCATGCCAATGGACTCTCATTAATATTTGAAATATCACAAAGCAGTGATTCATCTAGAACAGTGGTTGCCAGATTTGTTCTTGAGCCTCCTAAAGGATTTTAGAAGTCCTTCAAGAATTCTTGTTTGTGACTATAGTAAGTTCTGTTCCAGGACCCCATCTCTGTGTGTCTGTTTTCTGTGTGGGGATTCTGCTCAGCATTCTGTAATCAGGGGAATTGCAAACAAAGGGTTGAAGAGTTTTTCAGTTTTTAGGGGTATCTTTCTTTTAAGGTTCAGGTGGAAAATTGACTGCCCCTGTGAGAGTGGGATTGCTGTGTCATACCTGGGATCACTAACCCATGAGAGGGGCATGGGGCCCCTTTAGGTCCCAGAAGAGGCCTTCCCTACCTCAGGCAGCAGCGGAAGGCTGGAAATGTCCTTCTGCCCTCCAGTATTTGCCACTGGTCTTACACTTTTTTCTTGTCTGAAAGACATAGTTGAGATCATACTGCTTATATAAACATGCTTTTTTCATTTAGTAGCATATTATGAGCATGTCTCACGTCATTCAGTTCTATACATGATTATTTATTTACTATTATCATTATTATTATTATTTTGCAGTTTTGCCCAGGGCTGGGCTCAAACCCACCACCCCTGGTATATGGGGCCAGCACCCTACTCCTTAAGCCACAGGTGCCACCCTGATTTTTAATCATTTTCCATTGGAAATTTCTATTGGCTTTTCTTTTTCTTGTTATAATGAATGGTAGTCTAATGAACATCTTGGTCCAATAATTTTTGTCAACATTTCTGATTATTTCCTCAGAAAAAATTATTTATTTTTTCCAGGTTTCTGCATATTGTGCACCGCCCTTCTCACTCCCCTGCCCCAGTGCATTAGGTGGAATTTCTGGGTCAAAGAATACCACACTTGTAAAACTCCATCTATTTTCCTAAATTTCTTTCCAGAAATGGTAAATCAATTTATATGCCAAGAGTGAAACATAGCAATGAAGGATTTCATCTGGCTGATGTGAATATGTATTACCTTTTGTATCACTGGGAAATAAAATGCAATATTTTTTATTAGAAAATCATCTTTTAGTAGCAGTAACTATTTAAAATAGAAAAATGTATGCATGCATGATGAAATTGTGAGAGGAAAAATTTTTCTTCTACAAATCAGGGTGAGCCAAATGTACTAGCAAAAAATGTAACCATAAGATAGTATAAGGGGGTCATTCTTAATCACTTGAAATATTTACAAATTTGGCATGTTATAAAAAATGTTAAAATACTTTGTTTCCTGTGCATTTTTACAAGGATGCAAGTGTTTTTTTTTTTTTTTTTTTTTTCGTCTTTGCCTCAGAAAGAAAGCAAAAGACACAGCACAATAGGAGACGGGAACAGAAGGGGCATGGTGCAAAGGACTTTGTAGGCCCTGGTGAGGATTTGGATTTTAGGCCAAGGGCCAGAGCAGCTGTGGATGGTGGCAGGAGTCCTCTGTCTCTCAGTGCATTCCCCACAAAAGCTAGATGCTCTTTAAAATGCAGATTGCTCTTACCACTGGCCTGCTGGCATCTCTTCAAAGGCTTCCCATGCTATCAGGTAGCTCCCAGCCCTAGTAAGACATCCAAGGGACAGTCATGTTTTGTGCCTAGACCCATCCTGGTCACACCTCCCTTGCTTTCCAGAGCACAACTGTACTATAACAACTTCAGGTCCCAGAAACACACTGGGCTCATAGTAAACTCCAAACAGTGCTGTTTAGTGGAAATATATTGTGTTCCACATACATAATATTAAGCTTTCTAGTACATAATGCCATTGAACAGAAACTAATTTTAGTTTCTAAAACTGAAACTAAAATTAGTAAAACTAATTTTAATAATAGATTTCATCTAACACAATAAATCCAAAATATTACAATTTTAACATATAGCCACTCTAAAGCATTATCTGATATTTTATATAGTTTTCTTCCTACTATCTTTGAAATCCTGTGTGTGTTTTACACTTAAGATACGTGCCTCAATCCAGACTGTCCCCACTTCAAGGACGCAGCAGCTGTTGGGTGTCTGGCAGTCACCGCAAAGGACAGAGCAGGCCAACCTGAGTACACACTGTACTCCTGACTTCTGACTTCACCAACTGCCTCCTGAATTCACCAAACAACAGCTACTCACTGCTCAGGAATCTGGAAAACTTCCCTTGCTCCATGCTCCCAAAGACCCTTGTATATTTCCTATTCCTCGCCACACCCACCATCGTTGTCTTCATCCTGCTGTAAATTCCACATGGAGCCTGTCTGATTTATCTAGAGCCATATTAAGCCCAGCATCTGGCACCTGACAGTCATTCAAGACACATTTCATAAAATAAATCAAAGGCAGCTTCCAAGATAACTGAAAACAGTTCCTTACATGGCCATTTCCGTCATAAAATTTTGCTTAATAGTTGAAGCCCAATTAATGGGATTTTCCTGCAATGCTCAGTGCTATGGACCACCTGACTGAATAGCAAAGACCATAGAAATATGACCTCTTGACAGCACCAGCAGACATAGGTGGCATCTTTGTGTTACGTTTATTTATTTATTTATTTATTTATTTATTTATATATTTATTTTTATTAAATCATAGCTGTGTATATTGATGTGATCATGGGGCTTAGCACAATAACTAAGAAAACACCAGGAAGGCTATGTCAACCAGTGTTACATTTATTGATTGATGCATCATTATACATGTAATACAGGTACTTGTTATAAAATTCAGACGGCACAGAAGTGAATGGTATTTCATCCTCCCTGTTTCTAAGCCACCCCCCAGACAACAACTGTTACTAGTATTTCTTCTATTTATTTCTATTATTTCTCATTAAAAAAAAATCATTTCACAGACTAACATTTTTCAGTTTTCTCAGTTTTGCATCTCCTTGTGAGACAGCATTTATACGATTGTGTCTGCTCTCAGCCAGAACTAGAGAATTCATGTATTTCTATACTTTAATTAAAATGAGGAAACAAGAGAACTTGGAATTATTTCATCCAAATAATTATCCTTACCTTGGGTGTTTTCCATTGAAATATTACTCATCACTAAAGGGAGTAATACATGTATAACTCTATACTTATATACCACTGGTCATGGGAGGAATATTAAATATGCAAATCTATCCTTTTATAAGAGGTAAGTGCTAGATATTATCATGCCTATTTCTAAGATGCAAAACTTCCATACGAAATGCTATCACAATGCCGACAGGTCATAAAGTGAATACTTTTTTTCTGGCACTCAACCATTGACCACCCCATAAAATGAATAGTTTTAATCCTATAGTTATTTATAGTTATTTATATTCCAATCCAGTACCCACAGTCCCAACCCTTGCTTGTATTTCTCTGGGTCCAAACAAGCCTCAGGAGACCCTCCAAAGAAGTGGAGCCCCAAACCATAAGACTCTCAAGGCCCCATTATCCTATCCTTTCTTGGCCCCTCTTCCCTACCTTTGGCCACTCAGGTCAATGTGCAACTGCACCAGACCAATCTGGCTCAAGTTTTATATAACAAACTGTGAACCGATTTTCAGTTGCCATGGATATTAACGTTGATGGTCAAATAACCCAAGCATGCCAAGATGAACCAAGTGTGCAACCATAGGTGGAACCTAAGTGCTTGAACCAGACCGAGGACAGTTCACTGAATGAAGAAGCGGACACTGTATGGCAGAATCCAGGATCCAATCAGATTGATCCCTGGCATCACCCCATGGCAAGACCTAATAAGATCACTCCCCATTAACTGATCCAGATAACAGAGACAGATTTAAGTTTTTTTTTTTTTTTTTTCCTGTCTCCTTATGAGACAACATTCAATAGCTCTTCTTTTCTAAAAGGCCAGTGTCATAGTATTGGTTTCAGTGTAAATAGGGCAGAGAGCCAATTGATGGTTCTGTAACAACTGGAGAAGATACTTTAAAAGAAAACCATAGTTAGCTCTGGCTGCTCTGATCATCCTAAGAATGCAGGTATGAAAATGGAGTATCTTTCAAGATATGTTTAAAAATTGATTTAACATTTCAAATTTGGCTGTTTGGCACATTTTTACAGGCTTTATGAAAGTAATTTAGTGATGTGAATCAAGAACCTAAAACTTAACCATTAAAAGGACTGGCCTAGGAATACCACTTTTTTTTGGAGGGGGTGGGGAACAGAGTTTCACTCAGTCACCCTGGTGTTGAGTACTGTGGTGTTAATAGCTCACAGCAACCTCAAACTCTTGGGCTCAAGAGATCCTCTTGCCTGAGCCTCCCAAACTGAGACTACAGGCACCTGCCCCAACACCCAGCTATTTCTTTTGGACACATGGTCTTGTGCTTGCTCAGGCTGGTCTCGAACTCCTGAGCTCAAGTAATCCGTCCACTTTGCCCTCCCAGAGTGCTGAAATTATAGGCATGAGCCACAGCACCTAAGGAATACCATTTTTTAAGAAAATAATCCAAAAATGAAACAGTTTCAAGCATAAAGATTTTCACCACAGCATTATGTATAATAAATCATTATCATATACCAAAATATAATAGTAATATAATAATTTGAAATAATTTTATTAACATTACATGTTAATTTGTAGCAGAGCTGATGATATAAAGCAAAAAAGTTTGGAACACAGACTTCTGCATACAATATGAAATAGGAAGAAAATATAAACATAAAAATCCGTGGGTCATTGGACTGTAGGTGATACTTTTGTTTTTCCTGTATTAAATATACATAGAAATATTGTCTTTGAAGATAAATTGCACAGAAAAAAGTGCATGAGGGAAAGGGACAGGGAGAGCTGGAGGTGGAGAGGTTGCAATTTTATGCATCACTGACAAAGTGGGATTTGAGAAGAGAATTGACCAAGAGAGGGCGTGCACATTCAGGATATCTGGGGAAGAGCTTTCCCAGCAGGGAGAAGAGGGATGTGCAAAGGTCCTGAGGCAGGAGCAGGTCAAGGAACAAGGAGAAGTCAGTGTAGCTAGAGTGGAGGGGGCAAAATGGGAGCAGTAGACAGAAACTCGAGAGGTGCAGGGGGCTGCACTTGTGGGAACTGCTGGCTGTGGGGGTCTGTGTGATTGCTGTGAATGAGGGGGAGCCCTAGCAGGTGGGGAGAAGAGAAATGACATTAATGGGCTGAGGATTGAACAGCCTCCGGGTTGTGGGTGGAGAAATATGGATGGGGATGGCGGAGGCCAGGACTTATGACTGCAGTCCAGGGAGCTGACAAGTGGGGCCTGGACCAAGTCAGAAAGATACAGAGCTGTGTGTCCATGTATAATGTCACAATTTCAATATACCAAGGATAAAGAGGACATCCTAAAGGCTTCTGGGAGTGGGTAAGTGGGAGAGATAAGAAATAGATTGCCTTGTGCCTCTCACCAGGAAAACCAAACTCTGGAAAATAGTAGAGAAATTATTTCAAACTCGATTCTTTCTCTTTAACCAGTCTCGGATTTATTCCCAGTTATATCAGCAGTAAAATGAAATCAAAAAATAAAAATCTGTTGTGAGGACTATGAAACTTTCTTTCCACAGATGTTAAAAAGAAAAAAAAAAAAAAACACATATTTCCAAGGTTATGATCCAGCCAAGGGATTCCTTACACTTTCCAGAAGCTAAAAGCTAAATAGGAGTGCAAAGGCAGATTTGTAAATTATGTTCTCTACTCCCTGCCCCTGTTCTTCCTACCATTGGCTCCATCTTTATCTTCAGCAAGGGAACTCCCACCACTCATACTGAAATCAAAGTCTACAAGTCTAAGTTCCATCCAAACATACCTCAAGCAGGCTTCTCCTGGCTGGTCCTCAGCTTTCCCTGGAACTGTGATCTGCCTGAGGATGTAGAAGCCGGAGAATAGACCTGCACATGCTCTGGGAGTGGCCTAGGGGCCAGGTGCACAGGGAATTCTTGATTGTCATGCCCACAGTCCATATTCTTGAAGGAGAGGAGATGAAGTCTGGGTAGGTCCCATAGACCCTTCACTGCCTTGGAAGGGGTTAGAGAAGAGCAAAAGCAGGGCCTTATCATATCTGAGATGAATAGTAGAAGCCCAGTTGCCCAAATATTGGGGTGGTACTAAGTCTAACCACATGAAAACTGAATGCAAAAGCAAGACCTAGAATACAATAAGGAAACAAGGAACAGACAAATATATCATGAACTTAGAATAGACCCATGCTTAAGGGAGCTTCATATGATAATTATAACAACATTGACTATAATTATCATGTATTGAAAGCTGAGTATGTATGATATTCTGATTGATTTCATTTATGGGAAAACTAAGACTCAAGTAATATTTATAGTTCACAAGACAGTGCCATGACCATGCTTTTACGTACTGCTCTAGTTTCTCCTAAATGTAACAGTATTTCATAGGATGGAAGCAGTGGCTCAAGCAAGTAATTGAAGCACTCTGGGTGGTGAGGCAGCAAGATCACTTAAATTCAGGAGGTCAAGTCCAGCCTGAGCAAGAACAAGACCCTGTCTGTAATAAAAATAGAAAAATACTCAGGGCATGGTCACATATGTTCACAGGTACTCTGGATACTGAGGCAGTAGAATCACTTGAGTCCAGGAGTTTGAGTTTGCTGTGAGGTAGGCTGATAACATGGCACTCTAGTGTGGGAAAGAGAGTGACACTCTGTCTAAAATAAATCAATGAATTAATACATAAATAAATAAAGCATTTGCAATTAGTGGTGACTGGATGAACTTTCAGTAAATAATGTTGGAAAAATCTTGTCTCAGATTAGTTCATGTAACCTGGTTTCTGCAGCCTCAGTGGTTTAACACCATAAGAGCTCATTTCTCTCTCTCCAAAACCCAAATGGGTGTTTTGTTCCTGATTGGCAGTGATTTGGAGATCACAGTTTCTTCTATTGTAGCCCCACCTTTAAAACTGGCTTTCCCAGGTGCATAGTCATCTGCACCAGGCACCAGGGGAAAGATTAGAGAGGATGGCAGCGAGAGGCTTTTATGGATCAGGCCTAAATGGAGTTCCCACTTTCTATCCACATTCCATTGGCTGGAGCTCAGTCTCCTGGTCACAGTGAACTGCGGAATAAGTTCAGAAAGGTGAACGGCTGTACCCCAAGGAAAAAGGAGAAATGTTTCATCAAACATTTCTATCTGTTTGGGAATAAAATTAAAAACTGGAGAGGAGGAACAAGATGGCACCAAGTAACAGCTTCCTTGCAAGCGGGCATGTTGTGTCTGGGGAGACAAGACTCCAGGCATCCCTGGCTTGTGGGATCTGACCATAAACATCTCTTTGAGGACACAGGGAGTCAGCAAGAGACTTCTGGACCCCAGGAGGAGGACAATAGCAATAGAAAACTGGTAAGTGGTTGCATGTGTTCATTCGGTCCAATCCTACCAGTAGCTGTACGTAAAGTGGCAGTGGGATTGCAAACTGGAAAGACCTGACCTGTGAGATACTTTGGTGTTTTTGGACTTGGCACTCAATTGAACTACCTTGGGAGAACTTGGACAAGAGTGTGGAGAACTTTAAGTGTTGTTTACAGCCCCAGACTGAGCTAGTAGTGTTCATCCATGGGCCACACGGAGCCATTGTGAGATAATTACCCTGTCAAGTTCTGCCTTCAGGGTCCCAGAGCAAGGATCAGGTGGGAGCTAATAATCTATTAACTGAGCAGCATAAAGGCAGGGACCGAGATGCCTTGCAGCCTAGTGTTAATCAAATAATTCCTGAGCTAAAGTTTACTGGTGAAAACATAGAAATCAGCAGCTGACTAGATTACAAAGGGATGGCCTGAGTTTGGACACATGTCCTGTATCCACCATTATAGTATCATACAGAGTAGTTTCACTGCTCTAAAGATCCTTAGTGCTCTGCCTGTTCTTTTCAACCTTCTTGACAACCCCTGGCAACTACTAATCTTTTCACTGTCTCTAGTTTTATGTTTTTCCAGAATATCATATATCAGCTAGTATGGCATATAGCAATTTCAGAGTGGCTTGTTTGTATTTTTAAAATGTCTTGTGCCTAAGCATACATGACTATTTATTATATATTCATTAACTAGGGATAATATCAAACAGTGTTTAGCAACTTTCTTCAGTAAAATTCAAACAGTGTTTAGCAACTTTCAACAGTAAAATTAAGTCTTGATCATATTTTCTCAACAGTATGACCAAACAGTATCAAGCACAATAATCACTAACTGACTTGAACATTTACTGTGCCATGTACTGTTCTGCTGTAACTGTTTTCCACGTATAATATGGGCTGAACCGTGTCCCCCTGAAGAGCACATGCTAACACTCAGAATGTCATAATGTGACTGTAAACAGACATAGGACCTTAAAAAGGAGGTATTGAAGTTACAATGAGGTCATTAGGGTGAACGCTAATCCAACATGACTGTTGTCCTTATACACAGTGGAGACTAGGACATGAACACACAGACACAAAGGAATCTTTATTTGAAGAGGGATAAAGAAGACAGCCACATACAAGGCTGGGAGAGGGATTCAGAGGAAGCTAACCCTGCGGTCATGATCTGGAACTTCCAGCCTCCAGAACGCTAGGAAAATAATTACTTATGCCACCAGGTCTGTAGTACTTTCTTATGACTTCTCTAGCAAACTACTACCATGTGTAACATTTGTTCTTGCCATAGCCTCAAAAGGCAGGTACTACTGTCTGCTTTTTATAAAAAGAAACCTGAGGCACAGAGAAGATAAATAACTTGCCCACGATCCACCACAGTATAATATCTGGCTACCAGGATATGCTGTGCTACTGTTGCGTGAACCGAGACACGAACGAGCAGCAGCTTTGCTGTAGGTGTAAACTCGCTCCTGTAATTATTAAGTCAAGAAACAGACTATACACCGTTTGATGGCATATAGCAAAGTTCTTTATTCCACGTTTAAGTTTTATACTCTTCCAGTCACGTACACACCTAATCCATTATCTATTAGCTGAATTTGAACTTGAAAGGAAATTTATCATATCAGTGTAACCACTTGTGTAGTAAATCTCTTCCTTTAAACCGTGACTAGTTTTCCGAGCAGGGCACAAAGACGAAAACAGCTATAGGGGAACAGAGTTAATCTTCAAGCATTCACTCAGTTTATTCAGTATGAAGTAACGACTGTGACCTTCCTTCAGGGCAGAGCACCTATAGACCTCTGACAATATGTTGTTAACATATGTCAACCCTCTGGCCCGTATCTCTGAGGAAGGGCGGCATGCCCTTGGATCTCAGGCTTCACGGAGTGTACTGCTTCAGAGAAAAGGCCTAAGGAATTTTCCAAAGAGCCTAACTCTGTGAGTAACCCAGGGGGGTCCAAGCGTCTTAAGCCTCTGGAAGAAAAGCATGTCATTTTAAACTCACACTGAATTTACTTTGTGTGCTTGATGTAGGATAAGTTTATTTCTAAATATTATCCTACATGCTACCATAAAAATTCCCAAATCTTAGCCAGTTAACACAACAAAGGGTTTCCACTCACTGATGTGGACAGGGTATCAAGGGTTGTTGAGGGGTACTTATTCCTAGTTTCTCAGGGACCCAGGCTCATGGGCCCTTCATCCCAACCTGTTTTCACAGGCTCCTGAGATCAGTGAAGGGAACGTGGTGAACCTATGTTGACTCTGAAGTTTCTGCCTTCTCGTCATTTCCTCTACTAAGGCAAGTCATTAGGGCACATCTGTCTTCAAAGGGCTAAAGGAAGGAAGCGTAACCCCAGCACGTGCCCAGAAGGAGAGGAAAACCAGGATGTTTATGGATAGTGTCATGGCAGCTACACAGGGCAAGCAAGCTCATGGTGAACATGTCTTCCCCGAAACAGGCAGAGAATTCTCTTCACCTGGAGAGATGTTTGGTCTCTGGCTTCAGCTACTGGGAGGAAATCTCAGAGTCCCTGGAGTGTCCTGTCTCGTCACAGCATTGTTATCTGCCTGGGGGCTTTAGCCATCAGACAGTCTAAGAAGGTGATGTATGTTGGGGGATTTAGGACATCCCCTATGATTTCTGACAACCAGAAGGGCTGAAGGCTAATGGTCAACTACGCAAACACCATGTGATCAAGTTCACGAAAAAGCCTGAACACCTGGGGCTCGGCTGAGCTTCCTGGGTTGGCGGGACTCTGTGTGTACTGCCTCACCTTGTTGATACTGGGAGGGGAACGTGTTCCCAGGACACGAGACTAGATTGTGCTCAAGGTGTCTCTTCCTTCCCCAGTTCTAATGTGCATCCTTTCGCTCTAAGAAACTATGCTCACAAATAACACTTTCCGGAGTTCTGTGAGTCCTTCTAGAGAATTATCAACCAAAAAGGTGGTTGTGGGAACCCCAGAATTTGTAGTCAGCTGGTCTGAAGTGAGGGTGGCCCAGGGATCCCCTGAACTTCTAGGTATTTATCTTTATCTTTTTTATTTTTCTTTTAATTTTTTAAATATTTATACTCAACATAACACTTTATTCTATTGCTCTGCTGAGACTTTTCCATTTAGAGAACAGAACCCATCTTTTAGTTGTTGCTCCTTCCCTCATTCCAAATTAGGTATCATTTGACAAAGAAGAATTTCAAAATTCACTTTTCAATAATACATTCCAATTTAATTTTTTATACAGCTTGATTCTGAGGGTTATAATGCATACATTTGAAAATAAAATGACATCTTTTCACATAACTTATTTTGAACAGCAAAAACAACTTTATGTACCTGATGATCAACTTCCATGCAAATGAAGAAGCAACGTTGTCAACTAATATATCAATATTCCCCATGTTCATTATTACTGAGGGTTCAATTTCTGACTATTTATCTTACAAAGTTAAAATTTGTTCTCACAATTTTGTTTTTTAAAAAATTACCTTTTGGAAGTGCTTTTATTTCTTCAGGGTGAAGGCAACGTAAATTGTGAAAACCATGTGTAAGATACCAAAGATAGTCTAAAAATACATACAGATACACAAATATCATAAATATTCCTGTTTTTTTTTTTTCTGATTCCAAAAGCAGATATCAAGCCATCTTCCTTAAATTATATCAAAAATCTCCAAAGGAAAAAAAAAATCTCCAAAGAGCGTCTAGGTAACTGGAATATACAGAACCACTCTATAAGAAAGAGATAAATTGGAAGTAGGGCTTCTGTCACAAACATGATGACTATAAAGCATTCTCTAGAAACATTCCTATTTTGGAAGTGGTGACAGAAACACATATTTCTTATTGTTTTATGATTTTATAACCCTAAATTCTAATACATCAAAACTAAAGATGTTAACATTTCACTTAAGATCATTCAGCATCCTCAGCTTTTAAAGAAATATAGTAAACACCTTAAAACAATGAAAATAGTGTTAACAAACTATACTCTACATTAGTATCTGACCCTAAATTTTGGTCTTCTTAACAGGTGATGGGCAAAATCCCAACTGTAGAACACTCTTCAGAAAAGTTGGCATGACACTCATATTCAGTCTTCTCCCAAAGAGGATGGGCATGACAGTGGGGCTCTTGGGCCTGGGCATGTGGTTGTAGTATAAAGCAGGAAAGGGGAAATGACTGGACAGGGCTCTCGGAGGGAAAATAACTAAGTTGCAACCTGAAAGTATGGTTCATTAAGGTAGGTTTTGTAACTTAGAGTATGGGTGAGGTAGCCCCCAGTGAGGTCTCATAAGTGGAGGGTAATACTCCCTCATCCCTTGTAGAATTTCATTGTTTGAAAATGATCTTGAAGTTAAGCTTTATCTTGGAGACCAGGGTGCGTGCTGCCTTTGCCATTTTCTTTCTGCCATTTCTCAGTCAATGTCTCATCTCCAGTCCTCTCTGGCAGTTTGGCCCCTAAGACCTTGGTGGCAAAAGACTGTTAGCATGGCAGAGCCAGAGGTGAGCTATTTCCCACCATGAAGGCAAAGCTCTTAGAGCAGGCAGGACACCCAGGCCCGCTGTCTGCTGCCTCCTACCCCACCTCCCTGGGGTCCTCATGGGGCCATTGTCTGCCTCTCTGAGATTATATGTGGTTGGCCTTGCCCTGTGTTATTTGTGTGAGGCTCATGCCTATGAATGTTTGAGGAAGAATTGAATTGTATGAGTGTTGGCATGTTTGGAGTGCCAGGCTTAACTGCTTCAAGTTTATGGGCACCCAGCTGTCTACGGGGAGGTATTTACTCCCCTCCTCCCCACCCCTACCCTCCAGGTCTGCCAGCCCTTAAAGGCAAAAACCTTTTGAAATTCAGGGGCAGCACTTGCAGCCATACAGTGGTTGTAATGTCCACCCCTTCAGTTAGCTGGGTCCCAGAAAACTTGAAGCAGTTAAGTCCCAACATGGCGCCACTCATACAATTCAATTTCTCCTCAAACATAGGCAGGAGCATCAGACAAGTAACAGGACAAGGCCTTGTACGTATTATCTTGGAGAGGCAGACAATGGCCCCATGAGGCCACCAAGGAGGTTGGGTAGGAGGCAGCTGACCACAGGCGTGGGTGTCCTGCCTGCCCTAAGAGCTTTGCCCTCTCAGAGGGAAGTGGCTGACCCCTGGCTCTGCCATGCTAACAGTCCTTTGCCAGCAAGCTTTTAGGGGCCAGCTGGCAGAGAGGTTGGGACATGAGGCATTGACTCAGAATAGACAGGAGGAAAATGGCAAAGGCAGCATACACTGTGATGAAATCCTACAAGGGACAAAGCAGCAGGAAATGGAGAAAGAGTCCCCTAAGGCAGTGGTTCTCAACCTGTGCATCATGACCCACAAGAACTGTATTAAAGGGCCACGGCATCAGGAAGGTTGAGAACCACTGCCCTAAGGGAACTCAGGGAAGAGAGCCACTTCTGATAACCAAGCCAAGTAAGGAAATGTTTTAGAAAGAAGTCGTCTTTCCCAATCCTATGAAATGCACAGACATCCAAGTGGGCTGCACCTTATAGCTGCCAGCAAAGATGGCTGTCAGGTCAAAGGTAGGCATGGAGGCCACCCGAGTAAGGTTACACAATAAGCAAGAGTTAGGGAAGTGAGTGAACTGAATGTACAGAATGTTCTGCAGCCTCACCAGTGAGATTGTCTAAGTCAAGGTCCCTGGCTCTGCCCTGCTGTAACCAGCCTTCCCTTCCCACAAGGCAGGTACTAACTTGAAGGGTAAAAGCCTCTACCTAATAGGTTCCATGGTCCAGATTTGGGAAAGATGCTGGGGGACCAGAGTCAAGGGACAAAGGCAACTTGTTAGAGGTGAGCCTCCTTCTGATATGCAGTTCCCGCCGAGCACCTGTATCCTTGGACCCTGCATTAATGGGAAATGCAGGGGCTGGAGACATGACAAACCCACCTCCAACAAAGCCTTGGGTGGATGTTGAGGACGCTCCAACAGAGATGCTGCTGCCCGATGAGCCCACTCCAGTGCTGGCGGTGTTCTGATGGAAGGTGGCACTGGAATTGGCTCCACGTGGAGGTTTCTTGACAGGCGGGCTGGGCACCTTGAAGACCTCACTTGTCAGGATGGGTGTGCCCGGCCTTGAGGTGGATCCAGGTGCAGGTTTCTTGGCAGGTGGGCTGGGAACCTGAAAGACTTCGCTTGTCAGGATGGGTGTGCCCAGCCTTGAGGTGGCTCCAGGTGCAGGTTTTTTGGTAGGTGAGCTGGGCACCTTGAAGAACTTGCTTGTCGGGATGGGTGTGCCCGGCCTTGAGATGGCTCCACCTGTACGTTTCTTGACAGGAGGGCTGGGCACTTTGAAGACCTCGCTTGTCGGGATGGGTGTGCCCGGCCTTGAATTGGCTCCAGGTGCAGGTTTCTTGATAGGCGGGCCGGGCACCTTGAAGACCTCACTTGTCAGGATGGGTGTGCCCAGGCTTGAGGTGGCTCCGCCTGCAGGTTTCTTGGCAGGAGGGCTGGGCACCTGAAAGACCTCGCTTGTTGGGATGGGTGTGCCCGGCCTTGAGATGGCTCCACCTTTACGTTTCTTGACAGGCGGGCTGGGCACTTTGAAGACCTCGCTTGTTGGGATGGGTGTGCCCGGCCTTGAGATGGCTCCACCTTTACGTTTCTTGACAGGCGGGCTGGGCACTTTGAAGACCTCGCTTGTTGGGATGGGTGTGCCCGGCCTTGAATTGGCTCCAGGTGCAGGTTTCTTGATAGGCGGGCTGGGCACCTTGAAGACCTCACTTGTCAGGATGGGTGTGCCCAGGCTTGAGGTGGCTCCGCCTGCAGGTTTCTTGGCAGGCAGGCTGGGCACCTGAAAGACCTTGCTTGTTGGGATGGGTATGCCCGGCCTTGAATTGGCTCCAGGTGCAGGTTTCTTGATAGGCAGGCCGGGCACCTTGAAAATCTCACTTGTCAGGATGGGTGTGCCCAGGCTTGAGGTGGCTCCACCTACAGGTTTCTTGACAGGCGGGCTGGGCACCTTGAAGACCTCACTTGTCGGGATGGGTGTACGTGGCCTTTTCTGACGTAAGCTCCCCCCATAGCTGGGGGTGCTCCTGGTCCCATTCTGTGCTGCTCCAATGCTAAACTCTCCTGATGTGGATCTAGAGCCTGGGGTAGCCACACTGATTCCCAAGGCCCTGCTGCGAGCTGGAACTGCTGAGGCCGCCAATGTGTAGGAGCCAAACACTGAGCCACTGGTCCCACTCCTGGTGGTTTGGGTTGAAGCTGTCAAGCCAGAGGTGGTGGCTGTGTTGTCTGACTGGCACTTACTCTTCTCAACATCTTGACTGGCAGGTGGGGCAGCTGATGTCCCCAGTGGGAAGGGACCAGACATTGAACTAATGGGGCCTCTGCTGCTGGTTTGGGTTGTGGCTCTAAAGCTGGGGGTGGAGGCTCTAGCAAGGGAGAAAACAGCCGTGGTTGTAGCAAAGGCTGGCTGAGTGCCAGCAGGTGTCCCCAACGCAGAGGATATGGTTAGCAAACCTCCAGAAGCTGAATGAACAGCAGTGCCAAAGCCTGGCTGGAGTGGGGTTGTTTTTGGCTTTTTAGCTCGGGCCAGGGTTGCAGAGTTTCCATATGCCAGAGTGCGGCTCACACTGCTCAGGGGAGATGAGGAAGGCACAGCAGGAGCCACAGAAGATGGAGGGTTAAAAGGTGGGGTGCTCAGCATTCCAGACTGAAATCCTTGAATGGCACTGGCGGATGGGCCAGATAGGGCTTGGGATTTGGTAAACGTCTCCGCTGGAAGAGCTACAGGTGACCTGGTATCAGTGTCTGGTGGGTCCACCTCCATCATCTCGACTGTGGAAATTAAGTCTGTAGTGGTGTCTGGAAGGGGCCCCGACTGCGAAATGTCCATCCCAGCCAGAAGGCTGAGTGTTGTTGCAAACAGATGGTCCTCAGTGGTTCCCAGTCTAGCAGATTCTGGGAAGGGTGGGAGGCCTGGGGGATTCTGCCTTTCCATCCAGCTATCCAGCAGTGGGTTAGTGCTTGGGTCTGGGAGGGAGGCCATGGAGGATGCAGTATCTGCAGGAGATGGGGTCAAAGTAAATGCAGGCTGCATAGTAGCTGGGGTTTCAGGGAGGCAGGTGGAGGCAGCTTCATTTGTGTCTGCCAAAAGTTTGTTAAACAAATCCAATGAAGCTTTCTTTTCTAAGTCCAGGTCTTCAGCAGTGACTGAATAGCCAAGCTCCGGAGGTGGAGGCAATGTCAGAGGTTCCCCCCGCCTGCAATGCAGCAGCTGAAACTTCCCTTTTCGCGGCCCAGAGCTGGGAGGTGTAGATGGGGAACTCCAGGAGTTTTGTTCCTTTCGCGTGGTCATTTCTGCAGCCTTCTCTCCCTGGGACTCCTTGTCTGTGACAGGTGGAGTTGAGGAATTGGAATGATGACACAGCTCCTCTCCTATTATTTTCTTTGCTGGCCTCTGTTGTGTCTGGGAGCGGGATAAGGAGGGCGAGGAACTGGGCCCGCTTCTCTTCTGGAGCCCTGAGAAGCCTCCGGTAGAGTTGTAGGAGCTCGTAATGGCATTGCGTCTAGGGACGGGGATGCCACATGTGTACCTGCTGGCCAAGGAGCTCGCAGAAGATGTGCACGATCTCTTATTCAAGGGGTCCTCTGAGCTCTGTGAATCGGGACCTTTCTTCAGACACTCAGGCTTAGGCACCAAAGGAGCGTGGACTCCTTTGGCCACCAGGGGCTCAAGGGCTGAATGTCCAGTCCCACTTCTGACATGGCAACTTCTTCTATTTTCCTGGCCATTGCCAAATATTTGGTCTTCTCCCCTCAGTGTCTTTTTCATCCTGTCTTTGAGGGCACTCGGGACAGTCTCCTTGGCACTTGGGTCTGGGACTTGACGTGATGGTGAGGACAGTGCTGAGCTGATCACCTGCTCTGGTCCTACAGAGCGAGTCCATTTTCTGTCAGGAGGGGGGATCCTTACAGTCCCCAGGCGGCCCACCCACCTGAAATCACAAACAGGTAGCAGGGTCTTCTTGTTGGGGCAGCCATCCCAGGACACCCTGGGAAGTACCCCCACATGGGAATACCTAGGCTATGGAAGCGGATCCCATCTTGGAGGTACCGTCACGTACCATTTTGAGGACATCCCACAGTCCCCGTGGCAAGGCCTCCTGGAGGCTGGGAGCAGAGGAGTGGGGAACAAGGGGTAAACATGCCCGAGAGGATAGGTCAACCGGTCGGGAGGTGAGGTCCGGGCGGGTGGGCGGTCCGGCCTCTCCTGTGGGTCCCTGCCCTCCTGAGCTGGCTCAGGCTGCTGCGGGCCAGATTTGTCCAGGTAACTGCCCATGAGGGCAGTTCAGCAGAGTCAGGTTCTTCGAATAGGGTCCGCTACTCTGGGAGGTTTGTGTTGACTACAGACTTTGCCAAGGTGAAGGGATCAGTGTTCACTGACATTCTGTGTTCTGAGCAGCGCGCTCAGCACTCCAGGTTCTAAGTTCCAGCATCAGGAGCTTCCGTGACCAGCCTGACCTGAACACCTACTGGCAGCACAAGGTACAGCAGTAGGGCAGGAGGTTGAACAGAAGTGGAGGAGAAACATCCCGGATGGCCCTGACACTCACTCTCGGCCTGTATATGTGCAGTGTTGTCCATCTTTTGCACAAATGTCATTGGTGTTGACAGCATGGGTACTACAAGAGGGCATACACACTACTCGGCCTGTGATGAAATTAATGGCCTGATTCTTCTCCATTGTCGGTATCCACCATCTCAGCTATGCAACTTTGCACTGCCCTACTACTCAGCAGGTGGGTGTAATTTTCCAACCCCGAGCTCAGCATGTGTCTGGCTTTGGTCAATAGGAAATCAGCCAAAATGCAAGCGACTGTGAAGGTATCATTTGGCCTGCTGACCTTGACTTTCTGTCATTCCTGGGAAGCATATGGGGTCCAGCCATCTAGTCTGTGTAGGATGAGAGGTTTGTGACACTGAGCTGCCCTAGCCAAGGCTAGATGACAACAATCTCCTAGCCATCCTGCTGATGCACAAGAAATCTTCATTGTTCAATATCCCTGTATTCTGTGGTTATTTCTTATGCAGCTATAGCTAACTGCCACATATTCTAATTAGTTACAAACCCACAGAAAGACAGTAGTAGACATTGTCCAGGGACACGATGCATTCTTCAGAGCACTAATGAGAAACTGGATAAAAGAAAAGTTCAATTATGAGGAGAATTCATCGAGGAAGTTTTAATTCTTATCATTGGCATTTTAAAGGATGAAGACACCACTATCCAGAGAACATCTGAATTGTTATTGTACTGAAACAAGACAGGAGCCAGAATCAAAACATGTGTATAAGTGTTAAACAGTAACAATGGAGAAGGATGCAGAGCTGGGTGTCCACCTATAATGTCACAATTTCAATATACCAGAGGTAAAGAGGACATCCTAAAGGCTTCTAGGAATGTGTAAGTGGGAGAGATAAGAATTTGATTGCCTTGTGCCTCTCACCTGGAAAGCCATATTCTGGAATATAGCAGAGCAATTATTTCTTTTTTTTTTTTTTTTTTTTATTGTTGGGGATTCATTGAGGGTACAATAAGCCAGTTACACTGATTGCAATTGTTAGGTAAAGTCCCTCTTGCAATCATGTCTTGCCCCCATAAAGTGTGACACACACTAAGGCCCCAAGCAGAGCAATTATTTCAAACTTGATTCTTTTTCTTTAACCAGTGTCTGATTTATTCCCAGCTATATCAGCAGTCAAATGAAATCACAAAATAAAAATCTGTTTGTTGTGAGGACTCTGAAGCTTTCCTACCACAGATGCTCACAAAAAAAAAAAAAAAAAAAAAAAAAAAAAACATATTTCCAAGTATATAATCCAGCTAAGGGCTTCCTTACTCTTTGCAGAAGCTACCTAGGAGTGCAAAGGCAGATTTGTAAATTATGTTCTCTGCTCCCTGCCCTTTTTCTTCCTAACATTGGCTCCATCTTTATCTTCAGCAAGGGAACTCGTATCACCCATACAGAAACCAAAGTCTACAAGTCTGAGATCCATTCAAATCCACCTCAAGCAGGCTTTTGCTGCTGCCCCTCAGCTCTCCTGAGAACTGTGATCTTCCTGAGGAGGTAGAAACCAGAGAATAGACCTGCACATGCTCTAGGAGTGGCCTAGGGGCCAGGTGGACAGGCAATTCTTGATTGTCATGCCCACAGTCCATAGTCTTGAAGGAGAGGAGATGAAGTCTGGGTAGGTCCTATAGACTCTTCACTGCCTAGGAAGGGGCTAGAGAAAAGCCAAAGCAGGGCCTTATCACATCTGAGATGCACAGTAGAGGCCCAGTTGCCCAAATATTGGGGTGGAACTAAGGCTAACCACATGAAAACTGAATCCAAAAGCAAGACCTAGAACACAATAAGGAAACAAGGAACAGACAAATATATCATGGACTTAGAATAGACCCATGTGTAAGGGAGCATAGCATATGATAATTATAACAACGTTGACTAAAATTATCATGTATTGAAAGCTGAGTATGTATGATATTCTCATTGATTTCAGTTCATTTATGAGAAAATTAAGGCTCAAGTAAAATTTATAGTTCACAGGACAGTGCCATAACCATGCTTCTATGTGCTACTCTAGCATCTGCTAAAGGTAAGCGTATTTCATAGGATGGAAGCAGTGGCTCAAGCCTGTAATCCTAGCACTCTGGGTGGTGAGGCAGCAAGATCACTTGAATTCAGGAGTTCAAGTTCAGCCTGAGCAAGAAAAAGACCCTGTCTCTACGAAAAATAGAAAAATTATCAGAGCAGGAATTCTGGATGCTGAGGCAGTAGGATCACTTGAGTCCAGGAGTTTGAGATTGCTGTGAGGTAGGCTGATAACATGGCACTCTAGCGTGGGAAAGAGAGTGACACTCTGTCTAAAATAAATCACTGAATCAAAACATAAATAAATATTTGAAATTAGTGGTGACTGGATGAACTTTCAGTAAACAATGCTGGAAAAACCTTGTCTCAGATTTGTTCAGGTAACCTGGTTTCTATAGTCTCAGTGGTTTCACACCATAAGAGATCATTTCTCTCTCTCCAAAACCTAAATGGGTGTTTTGTGCCTGATTGGCAGTGATTTGGGGATCATACTTTCTTCTATTGTAGCCCCACCTTTAAAACTGGCTTTCCCAGGTACATGATCATCTGCACCAGGCACAAGGGAAAAGATTAGTGAGGATGGCGGTGAGAGGTTTTTATGGATCAGGCCTAAATGGAATTCCCACTTTCTACCCACATTTCATTGGCTGGAACTCAGTTTCCTGGTCACAGTGAACTGTGGAATAGGCTCAGAAAGGTGAATGTCTGTACCCCGAGGAAAAAGGAGAAACGTTTCATCAAACATTTCTATCTGTTTGGTAATAAAATTTTAAAATGGAGAGGAGGGGCAAGATTGCGGCCAAGTAACAGCTTCCTTGCAACCAGGCATGGTGAGTCTGGGGAGACAAGATTCCAGGCATCTCTGGTTTGTGGGATCTAACCATAAACATCCCTTTGAGGACACAGGGAGTCAGGGAGAGATTTCTGGACCCCAGGAGAAGGTCAAAAGCAGTGTAAAACTGGCAAGTGGTTGCATGTGTTCATTCTAATCCTACTCTCAGCTGTAAGTAAAGTGGCAGTGAGATTGCAAATTGGAAATGCCTTACTTGTGAGCTGCTTTGGTTTTTTTGGAATTGGCATGCAATTGAACTACCTTGGGAGAATTTGGACAAGAGTGTGGCAGACTTAGAGTATTGTCTGGGGCCCCAGACTGAGCTAATAGTGTTCATCCGTGGACCACACAGAGCCATTGTGAGAAAAGTACCCTGTCAAGTTCTGCCCTCAGGTTCACAGAGCTAGGATCAGGCGGGAGCTTGTAATATTGTGACTGAGCAGCCTAAAGATGGGAACTGAGATCCCTCACAGCCTTTGCCCTCAGGGGCACTAACAGCATAGCCAGTAAGAAATGACCAGGCTTTGGATATATTTTTAAAGCCAGGCCTCTTAGTGGTGTTAATGAGTCACCCCTGGATTCACAAACCACCAGAAAATCCAACCAACTTTCTAAGGAGTGATCTCCTTTAGCACATCTGCCAGACAGATGAGTGGTAAAGTTAGAAATATAGTGAGACTCTGTCTCAAAAAAAAAAAAAAAAAGAAAGAAAAGGAAGAAATACTTAACCAGAGAAAGAAGAGCAGCAATCTTCATATATTTTTAAACCTTCCACATAATTGGCTGAAAGCTTGATTGTTTGTTTCTTTCTTTTTTTTTTTTTTTTTTAGACAGGGTCTCATTATGTTGCTCTTGGTAGAGTCCTGTGGCATCACAGCTCAACTCTTGGGCTCAAGAAATTCCCTTGCCTCAGCCTCCTGAGTAGTTGTGACTACAGGCAGCTTCCACAACGTCTGGCTATTTTTTTGATGCAGTTGTCATTGTTGTCCACCTGCTCCCTGCGTGGGGTTCAAACCCGCCAGCCTGGGTGTATGTGGCTGGCGGTGTAACCACTGTGCTATGGGTGCTGAGCCAAAGCTTGATTCTTTCAAAGGAAACATGCCATTTTCATTAGCACTCAAAAGCTCCTATTGTGCAGTGTTCTGCAAGTGTTTCTTTTTATCTCTTCTACCAAGTGAGTCAAAGGGACATGACATCCTACTTATTGCATCTATACTGTAAATTTTTGTATCACTTATATATTCTCTTATATTCTTCCTTAGTAATTTCTTGCATATTAGTCTTGGCATAGAAATAAAATTACTGACCTATGGGCAGGGATCATACCATTCGTGTCTTTCCTGTCTATTCCTAGACCTACGAGAGTGAGGTCAATAATGATCATTGCTGTGTCCTCAGACATGAAGAGGCACTCAGCACAAACTCAACACTTGGTTTCTCACTTGATCTCTCTTTCTCTCTCACACACCCATACTCCTAATGAACAATTAAAATATAAATTGCGCAAAACTCAAACTCGCTTTCATCTTTTCTAAAACATAGCCTATGAGGTAGTGCTGTTATTCAGAAAAACAAGTAGAATTGAGTGAGTAACTCTATAGGTTGGAGCTTACAAGAGGTTCTGGACTGAATTGGTGAATTTTGGAAGTATAGTTTCTACCTTCTTTAGAAATAATTTCTCCTGCAAAAAAAAAACTCATTTGTAAAGGCAAGCATTACCTTTGGTAGGTAAATTTTAGCTATAAAAGATATTGATTGCTAATGAAGAAAGACAGAGTCTGCCACACTTAACAGTGACCAGGGCTATAAACAATGGCATCAACTTCTTCCAGCCAGGTTGCCTAAGCCGCCACATAAACAGGACCCCACGGTGACAGCAGGCTCCATGCTGGTAGCCTGGACTAGCTTCACTCACCTCAGTGAATTTCTTTTTCTGCACATATTCAGTGGTGACAGCATCAAAATACTAAGCCTAGCCATAATTGAGGCTGTAAATCTTTCCTTTCTTCTTAATCTTGACATCTCTTTCCACCAGGACAAATTCACCAAGAGCCTAGGAAGATGAAAAGAGACAGAAGGAACAAGGGAGAAGCAGGAAACAGCAGCCAACAGCACACTGCACAGCACCCAGGGCATTAGGGCGTGAAGCCTGCTGGAGGAAACCGCATTTGCTCTGGTCATTCTGGAGCTGGCCAAGGGGTGTTTTCCTGAAACAGTCAGAAAAGACAGTGATAATTTGGAGCCTACACAGAGAGCTCAAGCAGACAAAACATGAGAAGCAAAATAATTCAAAGGAAAGTGGCCCAGTGTCTCCTTTCTTTCCTTTGCCCCTTCCACTGGCAGTGAGGCCCCTCACCTACCAGAACTCTGACCATACATATGTCCCAGGTCCTCATCCCAAGATTAAGGTTTTCAGGAGAATTTGGGCCATCAGCAATGAGAGGAAGAAGTTGCATCGATGCATGAAGGATGCTTGTTGACCATTAAATTGTGGGCCAGCTATGTTGTTTAATGATTCAGTTTTGGAAACCACTAAAATCTCTGTATATCAACAGTCTTACTTGGGGGGAAAAATTCCTTCAGTCAGAGACTGGGTTCACGGGGCATAAGGACCAAGTGAGTAAAATCTAAAGGCATCCTCAGAGTTATTAATAAAATTGTACCAAGTGCCCTGCAGTCCCTGAGGGTCATGTGGTCAACACCTGCAGGGCATTGCTCCAGCACCCCTTTATCTACTTCTGGTGGTAGCAGCCCCAAAGGATGTGGTCAGCTAGCTGCAGAAATCACCTTAAACTCTGGTGACTCTCTAAGTCCCCAGGAGGAACATCAGGGCAAGGGGCCCTGATCTATTTTGATGACTGTCAAAGACTAAGAAAATGAGAAACTCCATTTGTTCCAGCCTTCCCTGGAGTCTCCTCTGATAGTTCACAGCTGGCAGCCAGAGCAAAAGGTTCACAAGGGACACTGAAGATACTTCCAGAATGGAAGGAGGCAAGGCCACTCTGATCATGTCTGAAATAAGACAATGATGAGGACACTCAACAATCACAAAAATCACTAAACATTCCTCTCTCTGCCTAACATCAGTGATGACGGCTCCTTCACCAATGAATCTCTACTCTCACTTTCATCTTGCCTCCTAGATAAAAAGTATTAAGACATCTAATTATTAATTGCAAC
Source organism: Nycticebus coucang (assembly GCF_027406575.1). Taxonomy (NCBI): domain Eukaryota; kingdom Metazoa; phylum Chordata; class Mammalia; order Primates; family Lorisidae; genus Nycticebus; species Nycticebus coucang. The sequence continues at coordinate 4,642,886 of NC_069800.1, read as the reverse complement.
CACTTCCAAGTCACATCCAATCCAGAAGAGATCCTCTCTTCCTAAAATCCTTGAAATCACCAAGACAACACCCAGGTGTTGAATAAGCCCATGCAGACTCCTTCTTAGCACAGTGCCCCTGGTTCCTCTGGGGGCATCCCCCTGGCCCAGTGAGCCCAGCTTCTCTTTATTATAAGTTTGCTCTTGATGGTCTTTGGTTCATGAGCTTTGTTAACGTGCTGTGGGCTTCTATTGCTTTGGAGCAGTTCAGCACTGATTTCAGTTCTGAGAAGCACCCTGACTTCCACTGAAAAATTAGCTCTTTTCATGGATGCCAGTCTAGGAAGACTCATGTATGGGCCTCCTCTAGGCCAAGGTCAGACATTAGCTTGAAAATTAGATACTCATTGGCATTTGAAACCCGAGTGAGAAACAGAACTTGTGGTGGTTTCCAGACCAGACTGGCCAGGCTGTGAGACCACTCCTGAGCTCCCTGTTTTGGGGCCCTCCAGACCTGTCCATGTACAGCAGCCTAAATATCCAACATGCCAATTATTTGAGCAGGGTCAATTTCTCTCTTCCTTTTCTTGGACAGGAACTAGGATTTATTATTGGTAGGCACAAATGACAGGCAACACAGTAGAAGTCCTCGTGAGTGCAAGGCTCACCACTTGTCCAGGGCTATGACTTGGAATGTATTTGACCCCACAGATATCTGGGATGACCTGCTTCTCAGCCATCATGTCTTCAAATTTATCAAATTTAGATGTAAACTCAGTAAAACCCCACTTCCTGGAGATGTGAAGTAGAGGCCAGAGAACTTGAACTTGGCCCTGCAAAGGGCCTCAGTCACATGTTCCTTATTCTGTAGTTTGGTGCAGAGGGACATGATTACTTGACCAGTGTGAACCCTGGCCACAGTGCCGTGGGACTTTCCAAAGGTACCACACATACCTGTCTGGACCCTAGATTGTGGACAGCACAAGTTCTAACACATGAACATGTATTGGAAAGGAATGTCTCCGAAGTCCCTTAGAGGAACCTATAAAGCAACAGGCTGTATACACTACCAAGGAGGCTGCTGTTTGCAGCCATTGCACACCAGGCCTCCATGAAGAAAGGAGCATGGTTGGCTTAATTAGCTGCAGTTCTCTCTTGCTTTTCACCAAAGAGCATTGAGGATCATCTAAACAGTGGTAGTCACCAGTCCGTCTGCATGGAGGAGCACTTTCTGCATCAGTTTGGGGCACAAAGGGCCGGTTTATCCACCCCTGGGCCTGCGTGTGGGAACTGTCAGGCTCCTGGAACATTGTTTCTGGATTGTGGGGTGGCAATGATGCCTTACTACACTCTGGAAAATATGTCTCTTGGTGACCACCAACAACCACTGATGATTAACGTGGCTCTCACACACTTCGGTAAGAGGCACCAGATCCTTGTCACTACAAAGCAGTATCTCCCTTTTGTAACGAGCACCTTGATACTGAGTCTCTCCTTCGTGGGGAGCTTGGTTAACAGTAGGTGGTCCCTCTGCCCTCACAGCACGTGTGTTCTGAGATCATCAAGTTATGAGCCCTGCAAGCCCATAGGTCAGACAGGTTCTGTGCACCCCACCAAGGATCTGTATCCTGTGTGATGCTGCTCATTAGCTGCTGGCCACCCTCCATGGTCTCTCTCTGTGACAACTGCCATAAGCTACCTCAGCTTGACATCAGCATCCAAACAGGCCCTAAGCCTCGTACACTGGGTCTTTGCTGCAGTACCCTTGTAAGTACCAACATGATCCAGAGGGTTTTCAGGCTAATAAACAGATCAGAAAAGATTATGCTTTGGTTCATCTCTTTTTCTGTCACACAGACAAGCTCTGGTGCCCCTATGTGTCCAGACTGGGCCTATCATCATGACTGAGGGCAGGAAACAGAGGTTGTGTGCCTGTGACTCTTTGTGTTGGGTCCCTGAGTCAAAGGCACCTCCCACTGTCTTTAGCACTGCTCAAAAGATTCTGGAAATATTTTGTTTGCATTGCACATAGTGTGTTCCAAATTTAGGAACAGATTAAGCACAAAATAGCCTGAGGGTGACTCCTGACACCCAAGTCATCAGTTTGACGTTGGACAAGTTACTTACCCTCACTTTTTTTCATCTGAACATAGGAATAATAGTAGCGCCTGCCTCCCAGGGCTGCTGTAATATTTAAATGAATCATAGATTAAAAATTCCATAGAACATGTATCTACATTAATACCACTTATTAAAAACTATATGACTAAAAAAAGACTATATAACTGTCAGCTGTTGTTCTAGAACAATTGTTGGAAGACCACTTTATTGTCTGATCATAATATTTATAAACCATAAAATGTCTTTGAAAATAAGAGCAAATTGGGGCATCTGCAAACTGGCACAGCAATGTGTCTTGGTTTAGGTGTAAAATGATTTCTATTTGAAAGTTCATGGTGTCCATACTGCAAACTCCATTCTGTCAGTTAACTGTCCTGTTTTGAAATCTGCCAACTTGATTCATTTTACACGAATGTATTAACAGGCAAACTCTACGAAGGCTGAAAAGTTTGTGTGATCAGGGCTATATCACCACTACAGCAGTGGTGCTTTGTGAGATAGTGTAATAGATGGTAAATAAACATTTGTAAATCAGAATTAAATTAAGGACTGACCTTTCATGTGTGTAACCACAAGCGGCTTTGAAATGGCCTTCAGTCAAAATTATTTGACTTTTCACAAGACCTGACTATACTTGGCAAAGCATCCAGCATTTAAAGGTGAAATTCACAGGTCATTGTACAGATGCTGCTGCTCTAAACAATCCGTACTTCATGCTTCAGTCTGGACATAGATGGCGTTGTCATTCTTATATTATGGAGTTCCCATAAATTAAAAAGTTTGAATTCATTTTTGGAAAATAAACTCCTTAAGGACAGGGTCTGAGTTGATACATTAGACTCTATAGACCTCTCTATTCCAAAGTGCCCTCTCTTGGACAGAGGTTTTTCGCATTTCTGATAATGGTGTTGGCTCCCTAAACCAGGCCCTCTCCCTCCCAAAGCAAGTATAAAGAATGACCGGGAAATTATCCCAGGGGACTGGGATGAAAGCAGGGGAGCATGGAGTACCCAGGAATAAATGTCGTAATATTCTCCTGAGTGGATGAAGAAGCATTCAAGTGGAAGTTAAGGACTTCTAAGTGTGAATATGTGAGGGACACTTCCCAAAGGAGGTTCGCAAGTAGCCACAATCCTCCTGTTTACTCCAGGGGTGGGATGTTCCTGGGATGGCCAGAAGAGTTTCCTGTTGAGGAATTTGGACAATTCATTAATCTCAGGATTTAGATCTTACAAAATGTTCTTCTCCATTAAAAGAGACTTTGTTCCATAGAAACAAGTTTTTCATCATTTCTCCAGCTTCTTGTGCTTGGCTCCCAGCCTTTTTAAAATGTGCATCCAACTTATGAGCTGCCTGCTCAGGAGCGGCCACCTCCTCGGTGACCTTGATCTGCCCCCGGGAAGGCTGCAATCTGCCATGTTTCTGCCTCAAAGTCCTTCAAGTTTCTACTTGCTTACAGCAATGTCTTTAATTTCAGGATACTTGAAATGAATAACCTGCTGAGGTTATTCATATTTTCATTTTTTATTATTATTAAATCATAGCTGTGTGCATCAATGCGATCATGGGGCACCATACACTGGTTTTATAGACCATTTGACATATTTTCATCACAGTGGTTAACATAGCCTTCCTGGCATTTTCTTAGTTATTGTGTTAAGTCATTTACATTGTACATTTACTAAGTTTCACATATATACTTGTAAGATGCACCGCAGGTGTAATCCCACCAGTCACGCTCCCTCCGCCCACCACCCCCTCCCTCCCCTTCCTTTCCCCCTTCCTCCTATTCTTAGGACTTCAAACTAGGGGTCGTCCCCCCTCACCACCTCTCATGGCCACCTACTGGGCAACACCCAGAGCCACAGATGGGCAGAGCAGGGACTCTGAGAAGTGTCTCAGGTCACATTGTCTTCCTGGAAGTTCCTCCTCTGAGGGCCCTTTTTCCCAGAGAGACAGTGTCTAGCAAGTGACTTCCTCAGAGATCAGGGACCTGGGACCTCACAGAAGGAATAGGACGGCTCCCCTTGAAGAGCTCACATCGAGTAGGCAGAACTTTACTCACCTCTTCTCCTTCCACCTCTCCCTATCTTCTGGGCTTTTTCCTGAGGCTGGGAACAAAAAAAGATTAAGAGGCTGTGACTCACTCCTCTCACTCCACTCACTAGGATAGCAGCTGTCAACTGTATTAAAGGGTTGCGGCATCAGGAAGGTTGAGAACCACTGCTCTAGGAAGTGCAGGCACTCTTTATCCACAAATAATGTGATTCTTCATTTTAATTGATAGAATATTAGTTCCTTCTGTCAATTTTAAAAAATGATAAAATATTTCCACTTTTTCCTTCTTTGAAAAGTTCAAAGGAGAATTGTGTTTGAAGTCCCCACTTGATGCTCTCAGAAGCCCTGTGTTCAAGGAGGAGAGGACACTGAGTCAGAATCCAACAGTCACATCTTCTCCCTCAGCAGAGGACCCTGTATCCTGGGGACAGAGTTTGTAAGCTCTGGACATTGCTCTCCTGATTAGTGCAGCAAGAAGGAAGGCTTGATCAAGTGACACCTGCCATGGTTATGTGACTCTCCATCAAGTGTCAGGAGCCTGTTCTCCTTCAGAGAACCTATGCTTTCTAGGTGTGCCAACCCAGGACCACAACCTCACTGTATTTTGGATTTTATCCTGGAACCTTCCACTACACCCACGCAGGCACCTGTGAGCCTGAGGTTGGACCTTAGTCCTCCTGAGCCCTTAGCCCCGCCCCACCTCTTCCTCTAGCGGAGTCATATTCTACCAATCTTCAGGCCGACCAGCTCATTTAGAAACATGGGGATGGAAATGGAAAACAACAATGAAGAATATCTCTTGTGTTTTCCTTTCCCTTTTTATCTTTATGGTCCCAGGCTGTTGATAGGAATGAATTCATGACCAGGTACGTCACATATATAAAGGTTAATGCCAAAAATCCCAGAAATGTAAATTGAGGGTCCACATTTAAAATGGTAGAGTGTAGGCTCCACCATAATTCAGGATTACTATTCAGAGAAATGAAAATATTGTCCATTCTCTCAATAGCTATGCTGCCTGAAGCAACTGAGGGCTGAGGGTGCCAGGGCTTAGGTATATATGGTCCCAGGCCTGCGTCACAGAGCACAGGAGACTCACAGAGAGTTTCTGAGGGTGAGAGGGAAGAGCAGGAGGAGGGTGTGGCCACTATCCTGCTCCTGCTGCCAACAGCCCAGCAGATCCCTCCACCCCTCCTGGGCCCTCTGCCCCCCACCCCCATCACGTTTTCCAACTTTATCCTTCTTTATCTGATATATTTGCCTCAGTGAACTTTTCTTTCTTTCATCCATCATCCAGATATTACCCGAGACCCTGTTACCATGCAAATCCTTAACTTGGACCTTGAAAGTCTGAAATATTGCCTGGAATTTCTGCTTGTTCTAGACATTAATAGTCTCAGGATCACACACATTGTCACAAACATGTTATCTATAGAATGCTTTTGCCTTCCATTAACCCTGCTATGAAACCTAAAGTTCTTTTGCATTTATTTAGTTTTAAGAAGTTTGATAGCAAACATTTTGTTTTAAAGTCAGCCTTTTTTTTAAAAAAAAAAAAGAATATATTTACTGTGCTTTGAACTTCATTTGAAAATAATTTAATTAATGATCTTTAAAACTTCTCAGGGCAGATGAAAACCACTGACTTGGAGTGAGGTTGGGAACAAACTCAGTGAAGTAAACTGATCTGAGGAAGAGGAATGGTTCATTCTAAATCCCTGGAGAGCTTTGTTCTAACTCCCCGTTCTGACTCAATTTCTCTGTTATCCAAGTTTTCACTCATCCTTTCTAAATTTCAGCACTTTGGGGTTAAAATTGATGTTGGAAGAAATGATTTGGTTGAAAATCTTTGAAATCCATTCAAACCCTGGTTTTTGCATCATCTGTGATTTCTGTGCCAAGGACGGGGGCAAATCAAAGTTGGGGTAAACAGCTGAGAAGCTCAGCTCCTCTCAGGCATTGCCGTCCCGCCTGGGTGGATGGTGCCGACAGGTGTGTGGTCTTGTAGGCTGATGAGAGAGCTTTCCTTTTTGATTGCAGAAAAGCTGTCTGCCTCTATGGTGAATTAGAGGGGAAAGGTAAAGAGCTGATATTGAGGGAAAGGAGCAGAGTCTCTGAGCAAAAGATCTCTTCCATAAATAGGGAACATTAGACTGAAGGCAGAAATATAACTTAGACCGTAGCTTTGGTATTTTGTGGAATTGCGAAGGATTTTCTAACAGGGTAAAGTCAGCCTTTTTAATTCCCAATTAGAGGGGTTGCTTCAAATAATTAAAACTAGCAATTAATTATTCAATATATTATTTGTTATTCAATAATTTGTATATTTAATACAAAACTAAGTATATAATAACAATTTTATTTAACTAAAATAAAAATTTAACTATTACTGCAGTGATCTTGGGGATAAATTTGTAGGACTTATTTTTCTGGAGTTAGTAAAGCTTAAACTGTACAAAAGACTTTGGGGACATGCTACACACACACATACACACACACACACTCACACATCCTTGATAAATCAATTCAGTGTTTCAATTTGCAAATCTAGGAATCTATCAATTTCTTCTTTTATTCCAATCTTTGATTCATTGTACTGTCCACAGTTTTTGTAATCTCTGAAATAAGAGTCCCTTCCCTCTACATCAGCTGTGTAACAGATATGTAGTGCCCCCAAACCAGGCATAGGTGAAGCTATTGACTCTCTCAGTCCTTGGTTGCAGGGTGGGACCTAGGAGGGCCAAAGTGTTAAAGCAAGGTGGCACCTGTGGCTTAGTGGGTAAGCTTCTGGCTCCATATATCGAGGATGGTGGGTTCAAACCCAGCCCTGGCCAAACTGCCACAAAAAATAGCTGAGTGTGTGGTGGGTGCCTGTAGTTCCAGATTCTCAGGACACTGATGCAAGAGAATCACCTGAACCCAGGAGTTGGAGGTTTCTGTGAGCTGTGATGCCACAGCATTCTACCGAGGGTGACAAAATGAGACTCTGTCTGAAAAGGAAAAAAAAAAAAAAAAAAGCAGAATCTAGTCTGTAGCAGCCTCCTCTGACTATCCTAAGGGCCACATAAATGTGTTCTTTCTCATGTAATAAATATTTACTTCTGGAAACTAGAAGAGAGAGACATCTGTAAGTTGGAGCCTCTTCCCTTGACCGTATAGTGCAGTTTTAGCATTCAGCTAAGAGATTAATGCTAAACAATGTAGAAAAATTATCCTAAGGTTTATTAGCAGTTAATAAAATAATCTTTTTCTAGGAAAACAGAAAAGCAGATAGACAGCAACACAAATGTTTTTGCTCAACCATAATAGGTGCTTTCTTTCCTTAGAAATTGTTTTGTAGCAAAAACCAAAAAGAAAAAGAAAAAAAAAGCATGTATTTCCTGCCCAGTCCAAAATACAGAATGAAATGTGCCTGAAGATGTTCATCCTGGCTGTATTAACAGTAGGTAACGATGCCTGAGTGTTTCATAGTAGGAGTTGGACCTAACAACGTTATTGCAGAACTATGTCACCATGAAAACTGATGTTTCTGAAAAGCTTCTAATAACACTGAAAAATAGCGACGTTGTAATCTTAGAAAAAAAAATCATAGGGTATATACAATTGAACACTTCTAGGATTTCAGTGACATTAAAATCTGTCTAGAAACAGACAAAGGGAATAAAAACTTCCATTGCTTCAAATTGCCTGAGAGCCAAGGGGCCCGTGGCTGTGGAGGGCGGGCCAGGGGGATAGTGGCTGCTGACGCTCAGCTCGGTTGCAGGAGCTGGACCCTCAGTCATCACTGCCTGGTTCCCTGTGAATTCCAGTCAGAAAATCCTGTGATTTAGAGGCAGCAGCCCTGGCCTCACTCTCGAGTGACTGGCCTTCCCTTCTTGGAAGATGAAATGATTCTCATCCACACTGGATGTGACGCAATCTGACAGCTCTGCAGAGCTCCTGTGGGGCTCAGGCTGGGGCTGGGGACTCAGAATCTGAGGCCTGAGGGTGGCACCAAGTGGGATGGGCAGAGCGGAAGAAAGTTCTCCTGATGTTCTGTTTAGTCATTTTGATTGTGAGAAACACTCTCACAGCTGAATCAGCAGGAATCAAGGCTCTTGGCCAGAAAATCAAGCCTTTCTGGCCAGAGAAAGATGTAGCCCTCCCCACACCTCACACACATATATGCACGTACATATGCATGAACACACAAACTTACACACATGCACTTACACACATATACACATGCACGCACACCTGTTGCACTCATACACACCAACTCAATTATACATGGGCATGCACATGTGCACAGGACACATACACATACACTTCTGTACATGTACACAAATGCACACATACCATATACATGCAGACACAGGCATACTCATGACACACATTCGCACACATGTGTACATTAATGTGATCATAGGGCACCATACACTGGTTTTATAGACCGTCTGACACATTTTCATCACATGGGTTAACATAGCCTTCCTGGTATTTTCTCAGTTATTGTGTTAAGACATTTACATTCTACATTTACTGTGTTTCACATATACCCTTGTAAGATGCACCGCAGGTGTAATCCCACTAATCACCCTCCCTCCGCCACCTCCCTTCTCCCTCCCCTCCTTTTCCCCCTTCTCCCTATTCTTAGGTTACAACTGGGTTATAACTTTCATGTGAAAGCCATAAATAAGTTTCATAGTAGGGCTGAGTACATTGGATACTTTTTCTTCCATTTTTGAGATACTTTACTAAGAAGAATATGTTCCAGCTCCATCCACGTAAACATGAAAGTAGTAAAGTCTCCATCTTTCTTTAAGGCTGCATAGTACTCCATTGTGTACACATACCACAGTTTGTTAATCCATTCATGGGTCGATGGGACCTTCTCCAATTTTTATACATGTTGCAGATGTGTTTTGTTTTTTTCCACGGAATTTTTTATATTTTTTTGCAGTTTTGGCTGGAGCCGGGCTTGAACCCACCAAACCATGTATCTGGGGCCAGAGCCCTACTCCTTGAGCCACAGGCATCTCCCACCACTGATTTTTTTTAATGCACCTATCATCAAAGTCAATGCTTTCAGGTGTGCAAGTCAGGAGGTTTTTTGTACATTTCCTGTTGTTTCTCCAGCACTGCTGTCTGGTTCCAGAGTGCTGCATCCCTCTGAGAGGGAGCTCTGCACCCAGTAGCAGTCACTTGCCATCCCCCACCACAGCTCAGCCCCTGGCAACAGTGGGTCTGTTCTGACTACATGGATTTGCCTGTTTTCACTGCGATCTGATGCCCAGCAAATTGGGTGGAACCGGTGTGAAGCTTCAGTTTAAGCAGGAGATCAGATCAGCCCTGCCTGACCAGCTTGGGCATGTGTTCCCCTCTGTGTGCAGGGATCTGGTTCCTTTAGCGAGGAAGGGGACACCATGTCCTTGTCACTTTCTTCTTTCTAAGTTCCACAGGGGAGAAGCAGGAGGCCCCCAACACAGGATACTTAACGATTCACATTGACAGAGGCCTCCCCTGTGCTAAGCACAGTGCTGAGGATGGGAGATGGAGACTCAGCCCTGATCATAGCCTTGAGGAGGTGCACACGGGTGAAAACTTCCACCCGCTAACACCCAAGGGCTTCTACAGGGTCCACGTGATGATGCATTGCTTGTGTCATCCTGGTGCCCCTTTTCCCACCACCCTGCCCTGCTCCCTAAAACGGACCCATTTGTGTCTGTCACCTGTAGCCTGAGGCCTCTCCCTTCACCCCTACCCGGGAGCTTTCCATCTGCTCCTGTGCACCCCACCAAACCTATCCTGCCAGTCACGTCCTCCTAGAAGCTCCCTCCCCAGGCAGCTCAGGCCATGTATGGCTTTTCGTGGTGACCCACATGACTTTGTAATTACGTCGTGCTCTGCGCTTCCAGACCAGGAGCCACTCCAGGATAGAGATGGTGTCCCCAGCACGTGGCAGGAACTGTATAAATGACTTAAGCCAGAGGGACCCCTTACCGGCGTCTCAGTGTGATCTCACTCCTGGCAGGACCTTTCCTGCCAGCTCTAAGTCCCGGCAGGTGCTCCTTTGCTGCTGATCCCCCAGCTGAGCCACTGCTACTGTTATAACTGTGCTGCTACAAACTCGTATGGCTCCTAAAGGATCCAATTTTTCTCCCCCCATTTTTGATTCCTAAATTGGGGCCAGACTTTCTCAACAGGAGTGGCACTGCCACCTAGCGGCACCATGGAAACCTGCAGTGGCATTTTTAGTTCCTTAGTGTTGGGTGCCCAGCTGGGGCTGGGTGTCAGGTGTCCAGACAAGGTGCACACAAATGTCCCTCAGAGAAGATTCTCCTGGGTTCCTCTGAATTCTGACCACCTGCTGAGCACTTATATAGGAACAAAACCTATTTAATATCATTTGAGCTAAGGACAACTATTCAATGTATATTCAGTTATCCCAGCATGGCACGATTTTATTAATTGATGGAAAAATATATTTTGGATTTCTATCTTCCCTTTCTGAAAATCCCATTAGCGTGCTGCTGTGATCTTTGAGCTGCCATAGGGCCCTCCATTGTCTGTGGGCATTTGTAGGAATTTCATCAGTGATCATGTGGTTGAAGCAGATACCTGCCAAGTTCCCTGGTCACACCCCGTGTCCCAGCAGGAACCTGCAGTGTATTATACTCTGCGTATGTTCTGTCCAGGTCTGTGTTACATTTCAGTTAGGGGATTCTACTGAGCTTCTAAAATTATCTGTGTAGAAGTTTTTCTATCTATGAATTCTATTTTAGGAGAAGGAAAGGGACATGAAAAAGCCATCTTGTAAAGTTCTGGGGCATACACATTTGGAGGCCAAGGCTCTGGACTGTGATCTGTAGGACATGGAATTGTCCTTACTTTGGCTTCTTCTTCTGACCTTTAAATCCCTGACAGGCTGGTTCACTCCTGAGAATCCCATGCAAGACAGTGCAGGCAGAAGCTGCTGGCAATCCTTTTGCCAGCATCCTGGGCCAGTCAGAGAAATGGAGGGAGGGGGCAGGTGTGGCTGGAGGGGTTGAGACAGATGCACTTCCTGTCCGCAGCATGGCTCCCCCCTACCTGGAGGCTTCCAGCTCTCATTGTGCTTGTACTCACAGCCCTCACTGACACCTCCAAGAAGCCCCTGTGGTTAGTATCATCGTCTTCCCTCTCACAGGAGGAAACTACAGCTCAGAGAGGCCAAAGCACTTTCCCAAGGGCACAGAGCAAAGCCGGGACTCACCACTGGGTCTTCTTCCTACCACTGCTGGCCACTGACCAGGAGGTAGGGGCTCCTCAGAAGCAGGGACACAGGGAGGAACAGGGACGTGCACACTGAAGGCAGAGCCACAGCTGTGTGCTGGAGTGACAGTACATCCCAGAGGCAAGGGAAGGGGCACCCTCTGGAGCAAAACATTACTGTGGAGGGACTCACATATCCCTGGCACACTCTTCCCACTCTGCCAGGAGCTGTCAGACTTGGCTGAGACTGACCCAGTCACCCTTCACCATGTCTTTGGGGAGAGAAGCCGGGACCAGGTGAGTGGGGAGTGGGAAGCAGGAGGTACAGGGAGGGAAACCTGGGCAGGGTGCTAGACAGGACAAAGGGACTAGGTGTCCTAGGGGAGGGGGCAGGGTACCTCATGGGGACACCCGGGGAGTTCAGCGGTCACACATTGAAACAGCCCTACCCACACTGCCATTATTTGGCAGGACTCAGCAGGCAAATTCTTCAAAGATGTCCTCATTAGTTCTATTATGAAGTAACTTCTAGGACAAAAAATTTTTTTGCCTCATATAAAGGCATATAGATATCATTTTACAGAATAACTGGGCTCTGAACCCAGATATGGCTGGGTAGGGCTTGACAGTGGCACACCAGGCTCAGCGGGCCACACAGGGCAGGGCTTCTGTATGGTGGGTTTGCACGGGGTACAGAGGTTTCCTAAGAAGAGGATGCACCCCACATAGAATACTGGTAATAAGTGGGTCTGAGAGGAAGCACCACACAGAGCAGACCTGTTACTTCTGTAAAGGACTAAGGTGAGCTCCCCCGAGGGCACTCAGAGAGGCAAATTTTAGACCAGGGGTCAGAAAACACCTCTGTCAGGGCCAGGGAGTTGTTTTCTTTCTTTCTTTTTAATTTTCTTTTCATTTCTTAATAGTTTTGAAATGTACCATTGCATCATGCACATTAGGTAAGGTCCCCCCAAATACCCTCCCTCCTCCCATATTTCCCCTCCCCTCCCCTCTGTGACCTCTTCCCTTCTACTTTCTGGACTATAATTATGTTTTGCCATTTATATTAATGTGTAGGTAGGTGATTATATATTGATTTCATAGTAGTATTGAGTACTTTGGATACTTTTCCAATTCTTGAGATACTTTACTAAGAAGAATATGTTCCAGCTCCATTCAGGTAAACATAAAAGATATGAATGAACTCTCTATCTTTTTTATGGGTGCATAGTATTCCATGGTGCGTTTGTTAATCCATTCATGGGTTGATGGGCACTTGGGCTGTTTCCTTGTCTTGGCAATTATGAATTGGGCTGCAATAAACATTCTGGTGCAAATGTCTTTCTTGTAAAATGATTTTTGATTATCTGGGTATATACCTAGTAGAGGAACTGCAGTATTGAACAGTTGGTCTACTTTGTGTTCCTCGAGTGTTCTCCAAACTTCTTTCCAAAAAGGATGCATTAGCTTGCATTCCCACCAACAGTATACAAGTGTTCCCTTCTCGCCGAACCATGCCAACATCTGTAGTTTTGGGATTTTGTTATGTGGGCTACTCTTACTAGAGTTAGACGATATCTCAAAGTGGTTTTGATTTGCATTTCTCTGATGATTACGGATAATGAGCATTTTTCATGTGTTTGTAGGCCATGTTCCTGTCTTCATCAAAGAAGTTTCTGTTCAAGTCTCTTGCCCACATAGAAATGGGGTTATTTGTTCTTTTTGTAATTAGTCTTTTTTTTTTCCTTTTTTGAGACAGAGTCTCATTATGTCACCCTCACTAGAGTGCCATGACATCACAGGTCACAGCAACCTCAAACTCTTATGCTTAAGTCATTCTCTTGCCTCAGCATCCCAAGTACCTTGGGCCTATAGGCGCCCACCACAATGCCTGGCTATTTTTTGGTTGCAGTTGTCATTGTTACTTAGCAGGCCCGGGCCAGGATCGAACCCACCAGCATCGGTGCTACTCATTGATCTACCAGCACTGAGAGAGGGCCAGGGAGTTTTGGACTCTGTGGGCATATAGTCTCTGTGGGAGCTGCTCAACTCCAATACCACTCTGTGGAGACAGCCAGAGACTACACAAACGCACAGGAATGGCTGTGTCTCCATAAAACTTTATTTATAAAAACAGACAGTGGGCTGGATTTGGCTGAGGGCCAGTTTGCTAAGCCCTTGATGGTCTCCAGGAAATGAGTCTCTACTCCAGCCTGAGTGCCCTGATGTTGACAGCCACAATAAAAACCAGTTGATCTCCTCGGAGAATCACCTATGTCAGCAAAGCTCTAATCTGTAAGTTTCAGCAGGAGGACAGGACAGTCAGCCCACTGTCAGCAGCAGCAACTCCAGTGAAGCCATTACACTGCAGCAATAAAGCCACAACTGTATCTTATTAGCTGACGGTTTTTTCTCTCCTGCTTAGTGCCTGGAACATGAACCAAGACTTTCTTCTGTTGGGAGGAACTAGATCTGCAATGGGGAGAGAAGGCAAAGGGAACTGAAGAGATTCCACTGAAAAATATTTTGCAGAGCCGGCTGTGGCAGCACCTGTAGTTCCAGCTAATTGGGAGGGAGAAGTGGGGGGATACCTTGAGCCCAGGAGTTCCAGATCAGCCTGGGCAATATAGGAAGACCCCAAGTACTATCTATAAGAAAACTAAAAACACACACAAAATGTGAGGCCCAGTAGCAAAAGCAGACTCCTTAAACCACAGAGAGCTGCTCTTGTGCCTCTGGGGCTGGGAAGCCTGGTCTCTGTGGGAAGAAGTGGGGAACACGCCCCACAGTGACAGCCCTTCCTCCTGCAAGTCTGACTACTGGGCTCCCCTGGGTGGGGGGACATGGGGCAAGGGGAGCATTTAGGAAAGGGAAACACATCTCTCCCTAGAATACGGAAGCCCTGCTGTGTAACATGAAAACCTAAGAGGCCAGCGGGAACCAGAGTGGGGCCTGGCTGGTTGAGAAGAGAATGGATATTAACTGGACATGGAACCGGCTTGTGTGGGCAAATGTGCCTGTAACTGCCAGGGACAGCAGCTTGTCTGCTTTAGAACGCAGTTGCCCAGTGTGCTCTGTTTCCTCCTACCAAGAGGCTGGAGTGCTCCCTGCAGATCCCTCCTGATCGGCCTGAGGACACTCACCATGGTTAGCGCCTCCACGCTGGCACCCATCAGACAGAGGTATCGGACCCCTTCCAGGATCCCATTGTTGGCAGCAAGGTGCAGAGGCGTTCGTCCACACTGAGAAGAGAGAAAAAGGCCTACGAGCTCTTCTTTTTTTTTTTTATTAATATTAAATCATAGCTACGTACATCAATGCGATCATGGGGCACCATACACTGGTTTTATAAACAATTTGACACATTTTCATCACACTGGTTAACAAGGCCTTCCTGGCATTTTCTTAGTTAAGACAATTATATTCTACATTTACTAAGTTTCACACGTGCACTTGTAAGATGCACTGCAGGTGTAATCCCACCAATTGCCCTCCCTCTGCATATCCTCCCCATCCCTCCCTTCCCTCTCCCCCTTCCCCATATTCTTAGGTTATAACTGGGTTATAGCTTTCATATGAAAGCCATAAATTAGTTTCATAGCAGGGATGAGTACATTGGATACTTTTTCTTCCATTCTTGTGATACTTTAATAAGAAGAATATGTTCTAGCTCCAACCATGTAAACATAAAAGAGGTAAAGTCTCCATCCTTCTTTAAGGCTGCATAATATTCCATGGTGTACATATACCACAGTTTATTAATCCATTCATGGATCGATGGGCACTTGGGCTTTTTCCATGACTTAGCAATTATGAATTGGGCTGCAATAAACATTTTGGTACAAATATCTTTGTTATAATGTGATTTTTGGTCTTCTGGGTATATAACTAGTAGAGGAATTATAGGATTGAATGACAGACCTATTTTAGATCTCTAAGTGTTCTCCAAACATCTTTCTAAAAGGAATGTATTAATTTGCATTCCCACCAGCAGTGTAGAAGTGTTCCCTTTTCTCCACATCTACGCCAACATCTCTTGACACAGCCAAGGAAGAGAATATGGAAGGACAGATATTGGAGACTCTCAATGAGTGAAATTACGAGGCACGGCCAACAAGTTCTTTTTATGCCTGTGGTTCCCAAACTTTGTGCCAAGGCACTTGAGGGGACTGCAGTGAATTCACAGGAGTGATAAGGAACATTTGAGGATTTTGATGGAACCACCTAGTGAGGACACCAAGTGAACTACCAGCTCAAGGTATTTCCGAGTCCCATCATTAGACTGTATCACCTTCCCTTCAATGATACCCTGTCATTGCACAGCAGGGGTTGGAATTTGCTGTCCTAAAGACACAAGTATGAGAAAATCACTGTGGAAAATGAGGATGATGTGTCTAATCAGAGCCCAAGGTTTGGAAGGCTGTGTGCTGCCCAACAGGTGCACACATCCAAGAGTCAGCAATTGTGATTATGTATAAATGAAATAAAAAATGGGAGTTTTCTTTCAAGTTTTGTGTGTTATTTTTCTTAATGGCTATGAAGTTGTTAGGACATACTCACTAAGGAGTTTGTACTGAACCACTCAACTTGTTAACAGGACTGGCAGGTACTTCTTTTGCCCTAGAAAAGAATTCCTGAGACCTTAAGGATGCTGTGAGCTGAGGAAGTTTGGGAAACTCTGATTTATGCTGTCTATGTGTAACTAATGGTTTCCACTACGAAGTTAACACATGGTAAAATCCAAACAATATAGAAGCATATATGATAGAAAACAAAGTCTTCCTTCCCTATTTCCGCTCTCCCCTTCTTGATCCCTAGTTCCCTGCTCAGAGCCATATCTACTTAACATTTTGTCTTTGCAGCAACCTGGATGGACTGGGGGTCATTATCTTCAGTAGAATAATCCAGGCACAGAAAGAAAAATATCATATGTTTGTACTCCTCAGTGGGTGCTAAAAATGTGTACACATGGATCTAGGGAGTGGAATCATAGATACTGAAAGAATGATAGATAATGGAGACTCCGAAGAGTGATGGGGTGGGAGTGGGGAGGCTGTTGAGAAATTGGTTAATGGATACAGGTACATTATTTGGGTCATGGATACCCTAAAAGTCCTAACTTCACCACTATGCAATGTATGCATGTAAGAGTTGTACAAATTAAAAATGAAATTGGTATATTTCTATTCAAGCTCTTATCTATGAATCTTTACCTTACTCGGGTGGACACCTAGGAGGTGCAGTTCTGTTCTAGTATAAATACTGCAGTAACGTGCACACACATTCATGTTTACTATTATCTTCCACATGATCTAGAAAGAGTTAAGCATTCAAATACCCTAACATTAACATGAAAAGGGAAAAAGAAATTTTCAAAGGATAAAATGCCTGGGAGATGTGATGTAAAGAAGATATCATTTTAGCTCAGTGAGAAGGGTGCCAGCCACATTCACCGGCTGGTGGATTTGAACTCAGCCTGGGCCGGCTAAACAACAATGATAACTACAACCAAAAAATAGCCAGACATAGTGGTGGGTGCCTGTTATCCCAGCTACTTGGGAGGCTGAGCAAAGAGGATCATTAAAGCCCAAGAGTTTGAGGTTATTATGAGCTGTGACACCATAGCACTCTACTGAGGGCGACATAGTGAGACTCTGAATCAAAAAACAAAAACAAAAACAAAACAAAGAAGATATCATTTTGGTTATAGAATATGAAGTTTTATACAAGGGAAGAAAGCCAACCGAGGTGGGCATGTTGGGGTGGAGGAAACCCACAGTTTTGAAGGCCCCCAGTTTGGACAGACCAAAATGCAGACCCTTTAGTATGATATTCCAGGTCCTTTGCCACCTGGACCCAATGGCTCTTGATAGCTTTATTTTGTCCCTATCCCTACTTCCCCCAACATAAATACCTACCCTATTTGACTACATGTTAGTGACAGCTCCCAGCACACACACATAGAGATACCTAAATAACTAAAAGTAGCCCAGCAATCCCATTCCTGGATATTTATACAAAGGAAAATTGTATCATTTTATCAAAAAGACACGTGCACTTGAATGTTTATTGTAACACGATTCACAACTGCAAAGATGTGGAATCAACCCAAGTGTCCATCTATTCATGACTGTGGTATCATAATACAATATGTGGTATTATGTATAAAGAAAAGAAATAGAAAAACAAGTTTGATGCCAATCCTTCTGAGGAAGGCCTGAGATCCCTCAAATCAGGGCTTGCTGATCATCAGAGCATCAAAAACAACCAAGGGAGGCTATCTGTGGGCACAGGACTATTTGTTTTGTGAGACAGAGTCTTGGTCACCCTTAGTAGAGTGCTCTTGCGTCACAGCTCACAGTAACCTCAAATTCTTGGGCTTAAGCCATTCTTGTGCCTCAGCTTCCTAAGTAGCTGGGACCACAGGAGGAAGGCCACAACAATGCCCGGCTTTTTTTGTTTGTTTCTTTAGCAGGCCGTGGCTGAATTTGAACCTACCAGCTCTAGAGCATATGGCTGGTGCCCTAACCACTGAGCTACAGGCGCCCCAAGCAGCACACTTCGGCTCCAGACAGGCTCTGAATTACAGTTCTGAGCTTTTCCGTTGATTCCAAGAGGTTGAAACTGGGCAAATGATTTCTGCTTCAGCTGAGCAGAACTCAGTGACAAAATCATCTATTGAAGGTCCTCTATGTACCATTGCCATGCTATATATAGCAAAAACACAAGTTTATATCAGCATGTAGAGACTACAATGGCCATTTGCAGTAGCAAAAATGTAGAGACTTTTCATTAAATAAGCCCTGAAAGTCTGAGATTTTCTTGCTGGAATTTTACAGATCAAAGGTCACAAGTGCACTTTTTTGCATTTAGACCTGGGTTGCAGCTGGAAAGAACACCTGTTCCCTGTTTATGTTGGGTCAAAGCACATGAGATGCTTGACTCCCCCTACCCTGTCTCATGGAGAGAGCCGGTCCCAGATGCTGGGCACATGGGAGTTCCTGTTCATGGGGTGGCCAAGTCTAAAGGTAGTGATGTCAGGGTACAGATGTTCCTTGAAGTTGCTTTTGATGCGCTTCGAGAATCTGAGAAGGAAAGCCAAGGTCTTTATTCTACTTTATGTTATATTCGGCTGACTTGACAAGATTAGAATGGGATAAATGAAGAAAGCAACCGGCAGCTAATGGCTCAGGCCTAGGGTACTGGCATTTCATGTTCCGAGAATGTGAAGATGACCAATTTTGATTTCCATAGAATGAATCATAGAATATGCAAGAATAATTACTTTTTAGAGAAGTATAATTTTCCAGCTGTTTCAGACATTAATTCTCTTACCTGAAACAAATCATACTAAATCCCGCTGGCATTGTACACACCCTTGATAAACAAACATTTCCCTGTAATTCAAATATTAATTCCACTTGTACTTTGTTTTTAATACAATCATAATAGAATAGTGCTTGAACTTTCATACAGCTATAGGACTCAAACCACATGAATATCCAACTGTTCTATATTCTTTGGGAATTAAAATCTAGATGGATGCAGGGAAAAAGGAAGACAGTAGCTAATTTCTAAGAGTCAACATACAGGTTATTTTATGAACCTAGGAGCACACAATTAGTTATTTTTATTTCTTTATCATTTGCCAAATTATCCCCTTCATCTTACGAAATTTATTTAGCACAAAAAACGGTATTAGGAATTTTTGAATAAAAAACTCTTAATGGGAAAGCTTAGGAAAAAATGTGGTCTAGGAATCTTAATCAAATTCAATATCATTGGGTATTTTTGAAGATGCTCCAGTTTGTACCATGTTCTCTGATTTTTCCACAGGACTGTATATACACATTCTGGATGCCCATCAGAGCTGAGCCAGGCTAGGCAGGAAGTAATTGTTAATGTGATAATTTTCGGTTACTCTTGGAAATTATTCAAAAGTAAACACATTAAAATATGCCTTCAAATGGCAGAGCCCTGTAGAAAAGAACACGTCCACCTGTGTAACATTCACTTTGAACAATGAAGAGATGCAAACAAGAGATGCTTCTTGGCCCAAACCCAAAGCAGGTGAACAGATGAACACAGGTGGAATCTGCAGGGATCTTGTTCCATGTGCATACCTTGAGATGTCCAAATTGCAGTTTGTGTCACAGAGGGCCACCACAATAGATGTGCTGCCATCTTTACTGGCCACCTGCAGGGAATGTTGCTGTGCCTGTCCTGGAAATGAACAAAATATCCCTGGTTAAGGAGAGTCTTGAGGACCTCCATGAGACACCGTCTCACAGCCAGATGCAAGGTGATGTGTCAGTCCTGCCAACAAACCCCAGGAGGACGAGTGCTTTTCACTTGGGTATGTGACCCCAGACTCCACACTTCTGCTGCCTTTGGGTGAGATCTAATTGGCAATAGAATCATTACTGAAAAGCCTGAAGAAGGATTTAAAAAATCATAAGTTGTACCCCATAAATGCATTATTGTACACAGTTATGATTTAATTTAAAAAAATCATAAGCCTTTCCTGAGGAAGTGAGTGGCATGCAGAGGTGGGAGGGCAGAGTAGGCTTTATATGTTCCACTCTGAGAGGGGAGGGGAGGAGGGGTTAGTTGGAGGGAGGGTGTTTGCTAATGTGCATGATGCAATGGTACATTTCAAAATTATTAAGAAATGAGTATAATTGTGATGGATGTGTTACTTAGTTCAATGTAAACATTTCACATTGTATATCGAAGCAGTACCCTGAACCCCATAAATGCATCGATGCACAAAGTTATGATTTAATAAAAAAATAAGTAAAGAAATCTGTATATTCCACTCTGAGTGATCACAGCCTGAGCTGACTATGACCTTGGATAATTAGGCTTGTGCCATACAATCAGAAAGAATCTACACTGCTTTTTGCCTCTGTATTTATAAAACATAAGAATTGTTGATACTCCAATGTCCTGTTTAATGAAAGTATTTGCAAAACACTTTACAAAACATTTACTCAGCAATCTTTATTAATTGCATCAGAAGACACTGAGAAAACAATGAGAAATAGTCTGCTCAAGGGCTATCATATAAATGAGAAACAGACCTAACATGCTTGTCCTCTGCTTCCTACAAAAATCAAGCCTGGGGATTCATGATAGAATCCCTGGTGAACAGCCATGTGGAGAGTTTTAGGTGCTGGGTAGAAAGTTTTGAAAAAATGCTCACCATTCAGGAAATGCAAATTAAAAACACACTGAGCTATCACTACATGTTTGTCAGAATGGATAAAATTTTTCTTTGAAAATAGTGACAATACCAAATCCTGGCAAAGATGAGGAGAAATGGGTTACATTGTTTGACAGCTTCATAAAAAACTAAACGTAACACCTTCATGGGACTCAGTGATTATACCCTTCGCTATTTATTATAGAGAAATGAAGACTTTTTTCACACAGAATCTCTACATAAATGTTTATAGAAGCTTTATTTGTAATAGCCCCAAACTGGAAACAACCCAATTGTCATTCACTGTGTGGTAAAGTAAACTGTAGTACACCAGTTCCATGGAATAAAATGAATGATCTGCTGATAAACACAGCAGCCTAGATGAATCTCCAGAGATTTGAACAGAGTAAGAAAAACCAATCCCCCAAAGTTGATTTTACATGTCTGAAAAGGCAAAATTATAAAAATGGAAACTAGATTTGAGGGAGTAGGAGCAGAAGGAAAGTGGGTATGTCTCTAAAATGATGACACGAGAGATCCTAGCAGTGAAAGAAATGTTCAGTATCTTGACTATCTCAATGTCAATGTCAAAGGTTGTGATACTACCCTGCAGTTTTGTAAGATGTTACCACTGGAGGAAACTGGGTAAAGTGTACATAAGAT
The DNA here is from genome assembly GCF_027406575.1 of Nycticebus coucang. NCBI lineage: Eukaryota > Metazoa > Chordata > Mammalia > Primates > Lorisidae > Nycticebus > Nycticebus coucang. The sequence continues at coordinate 4,621,630 of NC_069800.1, read as the reverse complement.
GTCTCTATTGTACCTTATAACTGCATGTGAATCTATACTCACCTAGAACCAAAAAGTTTAATTTTTAAAAAACTCAAAATGAATGAGGAGGATATAGATGTGTTTGTTATCTTGATTGTGATGATATATACATATGAAAATTCATCAAATTGTACACTTAAATACATGCATACTTTCATGTCAATGATACCTCAATAAAACAATGGGGGTAGGGAAGGAATATAGTATTTTTTTCTTCCCTTTCTGAATAATTCAATCTGATAGCTATAAGGTGAGCCAAGCAAAATTGGCAGCCTCACAAAAGGGGGCACTTGGGGAGTGTTGTAGTGTCTCAGAACAGAGTGTCAGAGCCCAAGTAGGGTGAAGAGGGGCTTGGCATAGAAGGCTTGTTTGATGTAAGGTGTTGGATACCTGGTGGGTTGAGGAGCGTGTCTACATAACGCAGCTGCCAGGCACATTGATGTCTAAGCCGGAGTGAGCAGAGGAGGACATCCACACCTGAAAAGGACAGTGGTGGCAGTAAGAGATACCTATAGACAGGAGGATTAATTAAATATGTAAACATACATATTTCTGATAGTTGGAGAAATAAATTACTCACCTGAAATACTAAAAATGAACCTTGTAGTATAGCATGCAATTCGAGATAAGGGTGGGAACTCATGATTTTCAACATATATAGATACAAAACCTATAAATATGTATGCGTGTGTGTGTCTGTGTGTGTGTGTACACACATGTTCCTTAACTCTGTTCACTGAAAGGCCTTACAAGCCATTATACCTTAATAATAATGAGTACAAGTTGCACCTTGACCTTGACTTCTAAATACCATTCTCCATTAAAGGAATGAGGACTACTCAGAAAAATGCCTGAACAGATACAGGGACAAAGTATCCGATAAGCTGAAATATATTTTTGTGTTAGAAACTAAGAAACAATAGAAATATATCAAAAGAATACAAAAGTCTAATTAAAATAACTACCTAAATCTGTGATACTCTGGGCACCAAACTAAATGCTGGTAGCATTTATTGAACTGAATAAGAAACCAAGGGTCTATGTATAAATGCAAATGGTAAATAGAAAATTTGATGTGCAATGAAATATTTGTTTTTGTTTTTGAATGGTATAGTTAATAAGGGAAATGTCTTAATACTGACTTAGAATGGAAATGTGCACTACTAATGCAATAAAGGAAGATGAAGATGACAAAACAGTTTTGGATCTTGCTGTGGTTTTGTTTGAAACAGCGACACTTCGGTCAGGGTACCTTTTACCGGACACTAAAGCACATGGAGATAGGATAGAAAGAATGCTTCGCCTCAGCTTAAACATTGACCCTGACGCAAAGGTGGAAGAAGAGCCCGAAGAAGAACCTGAAGAAACAACAGAAGACACAGAGCAAGACGAGGAAGAAGACATGGACGCAGGGACTGAGGAAGAAGAACAAGAAACAGCAAAGGAATCTACAGCTGAAAAAGATGAGTTGTAAATTATACTTTAACCATTTGGATCCTGTGTGAAGAGGGAATGTGAAATTTAAGTCATTTCTTTTGGGAGAGACTTGTTCTGGATGCTACCCCCAGTCTCTTCCTCCCCTGCACTGTAAAATGTTGGGATTGTGGGTCACAGGAAGAAGTGGGTTTTTTAGTTGAATTTTTTTTAACATTCTTCTTGAATGTAAATTTGTACTATTTAACTGACTATTCTTGGTGTAAAATCTTGTCATGTGTATAAAAATAAAAAAGACCCCAAATTAAAAAGAAAAAAAATGAATCTCAAAAACACAGCTCATAACCCGAAGGATCTTACATCTCCTTGGAGCGAGTGTACTGAACTGTGAGAACTCCAGGATTTCTTCACCCAGCATATTTTTCCATCTCATGCACATGGTAGCCAAGTAGCTGTGGAGAAAATGAAGAGAGGAGTGCAGACCAGCTCTCCTGTCTCTAGCTTGGTTGTGACAATGCTACTAATTGTTAATGGAACTATCAGAGGAAGAGCAGGTTGCTAGCTGAGAAAGACAATGTTCAAAACGGTAAGTTTGGAAGATTTTACATGCAGGATGTTCAGGAAACAGGTGGTTTCACTGGCTTGAAACTTAAGAGAATTAATTTGGTGCTGAAAAGCTAACTACATGAGTTGGTAACTGATCAAAGGAAACCGAAGAAAAAGAAAAGAAGTAGGTGAAAGACTGTCCAGAAATGAACTGAGAAAAGGCTTTAGGCTGCTTGTAATAGGACAGCTTATAAGCAAGGACAATTATGAGCAAATGAGATAAGCAAAATATTAACTTTTTAAAAATCATGACCTATTCAAAAGTCAACATACAGTAGGATGCTCTACCAAGTTAATAGAATGTTATCACAAAAAGGTTATTTATGAAAGTGTATAATAACATTGTCGATGGAAAAGAAGCCATAATCCATAAAATAATTTAAAGAGATTTATTCTGAGCAAAATTTGAGTACGATGACCTAGAGCCATACTCAAGAAGCCTGAAGCCACACCCAAGAAGCCTTGAGCAACTCTGGTGGAGTTACAGTTTGGTTTTATACATTTTAGGGAGACAGGAATTGCAGGTAAAGTTATAAATCAATACATGGAAGGCATACATTGGTTTGGTCCCAAAAGAAGGGACATCTCAAAGCCAGGGCGTACAGATTATAAATTGGTCTAAAGACTCTTTAGCTGACTTAAGTTGAACCATCTTAAATTGGGGGCTTCAGTAAACTTCTTTCTAAAAAGGGACACAACCCTGAAAAGGATTCCCTTCCACTTCTTAAGACAAACAGGGGTGCAGTTTCACAGGGTATTCGGACAAGTCCTAGGGTCCTCAACAAATGCGTGGATCCCCGCGCCCCTGAAGAGGGTACCACAGAGTTCCTGTGCTATTCTAGACCTAGGTCGTCCCTGCTGGAGGGTCCCTGTTCTGCTGACCTGATCTCCGAGGGCGTGACAAATGGGTCTGCCTACAGTGGTCGGCGCTGTGGCTCTGATGACTCTGGTCACCGCCCGCGCACAGCGCCTGTTGGGGGCGCACCCCGCGCGGTCCGAGGCGGCAGCGGGGCGGGGCCGCGCCCGGCGGGAGGCGGGAGGCTGAGGGTCTGCGAGGCGCAGGCGCCGCCTACCGCCGGAAGTGACACACAAAAGCGGGGAGCGGGAGGTCCCTCGCGGCTTTCGCCAGCACCATGTCTATGAAGTCTGTCTCCACTCGTCTTCCGGAAGCCAAGGGGACAGAGCCGGACGCCGGAAATGAGTGAGACTTGCAGCTGCCACCACCGCCGTTATAAAGCCCAAAAGCCGCCGCGCCGCCGGTGCCGCCCGGATCGCCCGGCCTTTTTTCTCCTGCAGACTCGGCTCCGCCCGTCCAGGTGCAGGTTACCAAGTGCCGGGCGCCGAGCAGCGACGGGGACACAGGGCCCGAGAGTGCCAGGCAGAGTGTGAAGCCGATACTGCCACGCTGGGGAGGCGCTGTGAGTCCGCGACCGAGGGCGGGAGGGCGCATGAGGGAGAAGAAGGGGCATCTGCGGGGAGTCGGCGCAGGGGGAGCGAACAGCGAGGGAGGGACAGGAGCAAGGCGTTCCCCACTTAGCAGGTTTTTAAATTTTTTTTACATATACATGTATTTATTAGGTTTCCATTTTTTGTGCCTTCACAAAATTAAAAAGGCTTCATTTTAATAACAATAACAATGTTTAAAATGAGGACTAAAAACAAAAACCTTCTAAAGAACGAAGGAACATAAATACATTCAGAAAAGGAATCAGACAATTGCTACATCGAAATATTAAGCAATAATAATAATAATAATGCAAAGAAAGCAACATTCACGTTGTCAAATAAGAATATGTCTATTATGGTATGTTTTGATTCTGAGATTCAGTATGGAGTCATCAGTTAACTTCTTATTTTTTTTTTCAGTCTCAAAAAATAGACAACTAATATTCATAAATAAAAGTAAAAGATAATTTTGAAAAACAGATCATGCCAAATCTTGTAGACAATAGAAAAAGAAGAAATACTTCAAAATCATTCTACTTGATCTGGGTACACCTGATATTAAAATTGGAGAAGTTTTTTTTTTTTCAGTTTTTTGGGGGGCCGGGTTTGAACCCACCACCTCCAGTATATGGGGCCAGGCCCTACTCCTTTGAGCCACAGGTGCCACCTGATACAAGTTTCATGATGAGAAGTTTTTATAGGTTGACTTCTCATTCCTTTGTGGATGAGGAGGATGGAGAAGTTGAGGGGAGTGAAATAGGGGAGAGACATAACTTGAGTAGATCAGGGAGAGACATAACTAAGATGACGGTCCTGTACCCTGCATAGACTGGGCTTTCTTTCCTTTTCAGTGTGTCCCAGTGCTGAGGAGACTGCCTAGCGCCGAGGAGACTGCCTAGCGCCAAGTCATCGCTGGAGGAATGAGTGGATTGTTTTTAGGAGGTGTTGGAACTGGCCATAAGTCACAGATGATGAATTAAGCGGCATGAAAGCTCTTAATTGTGTCATTTTCCCAAAGGGAATCAGCCTCTTTTTAAAAGGCAGGTCTAGAAAAGGTAGAAAGTTGGATTTTTGCAGGCAAGAAAGATGAAAGGAGACTAAGGTAGGCTGTTCCGAGTGGAGCTATACAGGTTTGTGATTAGTGGAATTTTCTTTGGAGGGGGGGGGAAATAAAGGCAAAAAGTTATTGAATAGACAGGGAGAAAGTTTAAAGTGGCTTGTCCTTCCTGAATAGGAGGAAGAATTGGCGTTTTGAGGGTGTAAATGAGAAAGATAAAGGGTTAAATGTCAGACTGTATTTTTCAGATGGCAGGGTATTTCTGGTGATAAGTTCTGGAGTGTGACAGTAACTGAACTGAAATGAAGGTACAGGGATCTAAAATGAGAAGGGATAAGCAGTGGGAGGCCAGGCTGGTGGCTGCTCTGTCCCTGGATGTTGGAGCCTCCAGCTGATTTCTCCCACCTCAAGCTCCCTTCCCAGGGCCCACTCCCACCTCCTTCTCCTCAAGCTTAGAGACTGTAGCTATGAGCTTGCCAGACACACTGTCTTAGAGTGAATGGAGCCCAGAGTAAGAGCCAAGAAATGAATAGAAAAATAAAACTGATGGCATCACTTAAGCCGCATTTTGAACCCTACTGCCTGAGGACAGTCTTGCTCCCTGACCTTTTCAGGCACCTGAGTCAACAAATCGCATTAATGTACACAGCCATGACTTAATATTAATAATAAGAAAACCCAAGAGATTATTATTATTGTTGAAAATCTGTTGTATTTGCTTCCAGTTACATCCAAATCCCACCTTGCAATAGAAAAGGACTCTCCCTTCTTGGTTTCCTCTTACAAGTAGTGGGCTCAAAGCACCTATTTTAAAGGGTAGGTAAGACTAATATTGGTCATTACTGACCTTTTTCCTGTTGAATTTGGTAATAACTGCCAAACAGATATGCCAAGGTTGTGCAATGCTGTGTTTTGCTGCAGATCCCAAGATAACGGGTCTTGATAGTCATCTCAGCAAACATCATTTTGTTCCTTAAGAAATCCTGTTGTCTCCTGAGGAATTCCACACAGACCCATCCTCCTTACATCCTTATTCTCAAGTCCTTGACTCCAATGACTGCTACCGTTAGCAACTCTCCCTGCATCAGCCTCTAGCTCCTCCCTCCCAGGAGCACCTGTTAAATCCCCCTCCCACATGAGGGTCTGTATAGGACTGTACAACAAGTGCCTCAAAGCTTCCATTTTGGGTCAGGGAACATAAAAGCCATTAATAACCCCTGATCCCAAGAGCTCAGAACTTCCTTGAAGACTAAACTGGCAAGTTAACTTTTATTCCTTTTGGAGTCCCCATTGGCAGGAAGCAGAAGCAGCAATCAATAGCTTGGGAGATTATCCTACCACAAATGAAAATTACATAAAGAGCAAGAATCTCCATAGAAGAAAATTGACCTCCCTTGTAATTGTCAGCACAACCTCCTCTCTTAGAGTGATGCCTTGGTAACCTTGTATAATAATTAAGTGGGATTACTGTTGGTGCCACCCTATTTTGGGTGGGTCACACCTGGATGCGCTGTGAGTGCAAATTCTGTCTCACTGCCTTATCCAGTGTTTCTCTGAGTGGAAGGAAGCAAGTATCTGGGCACCAGGTATGTCGCGTTCTGTGACCTCAGGCCAACTCCGCCTCTTTAAGGCATCACATTTCCCTTCGTTAGAAGTCTTCAGGCAATGGCTATATGGAAAACATGGCAGAGGGAGAGTTAAATGCTCTGAGTTCCCTAGTCTTGCTTTTTCTACCAACTGGGTGTCTAAATCTATGATGTTCAAGCTATGAGAATCAAATTTGAAAGGCTGTGTATGCCTTTAATTATATTAATTAAATATATTAATAAAACTAGAAATTAAATCTTGTAGCCTGTAAATATGCTTTAAATATATTAATAAATATGTTTATAAAACTAGAAATTAAATCTTGTAGCCTATTGAATATGCTTCCTCTATAAGCCTGGCTGTCCTCCTAGGAGTGAAAGGTTGCTTCTTTTGTCCTAAGGTCTGGGAGCTATGTCAGAGTGGAGACTATAGTGGAGGCAAGATACTGCAACTAGCTTCTCCTCCTCTCTAAGTTTGGAATGAACATTGGCAATATTATGTCAGGGGATTCTCAGAGATCCTTTCACTTTACCATGCATGGTGAACCCACACTATCTTTACCTTCACACCAGCTCTCTCCTTTTCTTTGGATACTTCAATCTCCAACTTCTGATATATATGTATTTTTTTGAAACAGGGTCTCAAGCTGTCGCCAGCTCACAGCAACCTCAAACTCTTGGACTTAAGCAATCCTCTTGCCTCAGCCTCCCAGGTAGCTGGGACTACAGGTGCTTGCCACAGCACCTGGCTATTTCTTGGTTGTAGTCATTGTTGTTTGACAAGCCCAGGCTGGATTCGAACCTGCCAGCTCCTGTGTATGCGGCTGGTACCCTAGCCACTTGAGCTACAGGTACGAAGCTGATATTTATTTAATTATTTATTTATGACAGAATCTCACTTTGTCACCTTCGGTAGAGTGCTATGGCATCATAGCTCACAGCAACCTCAAAGTCTAGGGCTCAAGTCTCTTGCCTCAACCTCCTGAGTAGCTGGGACTACAGGTGCCTGGTACAATACACAGCTATTTTTAGAGATTGGGTCTCACTCTGGCTCAGGCTGGTCTTGAACCCATGAGCTCAGGCAATCCACCTGCCTTGGCCTCCCAAGGGCTAGGATTGAAGATGTGACCCATCGCACCCAGCCACTCTGATATTTGTCTTACTAGTCATCACTCCACTGAGCCATTAAACAGGTTTGACCTTAACAATGGATATGGATGATGAGGAGGATCCATTTGTCACCTTTGGCCACTTTGCCTTTGATGAACTGAGTGGGGTGTCCCAAGAAGAGACCCTTGTGTTAGGATGGCTTGTAAGAAACCTCCAATGACACTGCCTCTTGGTATTTACACACTTGTGTATCACCCTCCCCTTAAATGTAGGTGGGACTTAGTGATTTGCTTCCAACCAGGAGACTAAGGAAAAGACAACAGGATATATTTCCATTTTGAGTTTACAAAAGATAGTAACTTCTATCTTGCTTACAGACTCTCTCCTTTCCTGGCTTTGATGAAGAAAGCTGCCACACTAGGAAGGCGCACATGATGAGGAACTGAGGGACATCTCTAGACAATTCCAGCCAACATCCAGCAAGGAACTGATGGCTTCAGTTCAACAAGCATTGAAAAACTGATGGCATCAACAGCTACGTAAGTGAGCATAGAAGTGTATCTTTCCCACTTGAGACTTCAGAAGAGACCTCAGCCCCAGCTGACAACCTGCTTGCAGTCTTGTGAAAGACCCTGATGCAGAAAACCCAGCTAGGCCTCACCTGGATTCCTGACCCACAAAAACTGTGAGATAATAAATAGACATTTTTTAAGCCACTAAATTTTGAGGTATCCATTACGATAGATGACTAATATACCCCTAAATCACTGTAATCTTAGTGTAAGATGTAGCATGGCTAGGGACAAAAATCACCTCTCCCAAGGAAGATGATAGTGTGTCTTATGATATCCCTGCAGATACTATCTTTGTGATCAGAGACCATCCCTTGTACTCTTATACTGAAACAGTCTCACTGTTGTCTCCACAGCCCTTACTAGTAGCTGCCAGGAGGTAAGGGCTAAGTACAGGAATGGCAGGTGTAAGATGACCAGGATGGGGTCATGAGTAGGGATGATGGAGTCATTATTTTCCCTCTTCATTTTTTTTCTTACCCACTTCCTTTCCCGTTACATTTTTCTTACTGTCTTCTTTTTTTCCCCAAATCCTTGGTAGCTGCTACCTGATGACCAATTGCTTGCTGCAAGTGATTGCCAGGTGGTCTATTGCTCTTACAATGATAGCATCAAGCCAAGCATCTTAAAGAAATTCCCCAGGGACAGGGTCTTTCCTTTTCTTCTAAATGCCCTCACAATCAACACGGCCTTATAGTCAAGCTCAAATTGTGCTTTCCAGACACAGTACCTCACTATGCATAATAGATTTTGCAATAAGACCCACCCATTTCCTAGACCTTGCCCCTATCTACAGGAGAAAAACCCATCCATACATGTTCCACTCAATAAAGTTCAACTGCCAGAAACTGTGGAATATGTAACTTTTTAAAAAATAAAAGGAAACTACTGTTTTCAGGAAAGTATTTTTATCCCTGGATCCTTTCAGAGCTACCTAGTCTGTCCTGTATACGGCTTCAAAAAGGATAGAGAAAAGGGAAAGGGGAACTTCCATTTTCATTAGGGGAAGGTGGGGAAAATGGCACATTCTCCATACTTCTTGAGGGAAAGAAGGCTGGCCCTTAGGAGCAGTAACAGTTATTCCTCACCACGAGATCCAAGAGGAAGGTTTCTCCCTCCCACTGATCTCAGGGCCTAAACACCCCCATGCTTCCAATTCTAAAACTTCTGGAGGCAGAAAGGGGAATTTCTGGCTTTACTGTGCTGGAGTAATTTACCCCACCCTATAGCTGTAAATAGTTTAGAGTGGTTAGGGAGCAGGTGAAAAGATGGCTTGAGCCAAGGTCTGTACATTAAGGATTTTCTCACTTTGAAAAGGCTTGAAAGTTTTAGCATAAACTTTTTGTACCTTTTATGGTATTTTAATTGCAAGACGTATAAGAAGGCTCTTATAGAGGATTCTAGGTTAAGACTGAGAAGGGTCATTATCAGCTTCCTGCATGGAACTCATCATCATTTAGAAGCTTAATGAGGCAAAGAATAGTAAGAGCATGCCCTTGGCAAGCACTTGAAAACTTTTTTTCTCTCCCAATCTCCTTTAGGCTATTCGGCCTCTTGGGGCTCTCAGATATAGCCCCTTCCACCCATACAGTGTTCCACACTGCTGCTCTCTCTTTCTTCTCTCTACCAATCCCTCTTTCCCCTTCCCGATATTTAAAAACTCTCCTTCTGTTTTACAGAGCAATTGTGATAAACTTCAACCCTCGTGACCAAACACATCCTGATTTCAGGAGCAGAATTCTTTTTAGCATCATGTGACCTCTAATGAGCACAACTGAAGTTCCATTTAGCAATGCCTTTGGATTTGAATCACACTTATGGTTACTTCCTCCATGCAAGGTTTAACAATTTTTTCCCCCATCTATTTTCTAAATTTACACCACAATTTCTATTGGCTCCACTATACTTTTTGGTTGCAGCCATCATTGTTGTTTGGTGGGCCCAGGCTGGTTTTGAACCCGCCAGCTCAGGTGTATTTGTCTGGCGCCTTAGCTGCTCGAGCCACAGGTTCCGAGCCGGCTCCACTATACTTTTTAAAACAATGTCACTTTTCTAGATGATGTATGTGTATTTGTTTTCTTCCCCCAGGTTACCCTGTCTTTGAATAGTTGTAACACTTAAATTTTCCTTCTTTAGATCATAAACTGCTAGCAGGGTGCTGTAGCTCAGTACAGTGACCGCCCTGCAAATGGGAGGCTGTGAGTTTGAACCTCACCTGGGCCTGATTAAGAAAAAAAAAGAAAGAAAGATAGATTATAAACTGCTGAGATGAAGCCCTGTGTCATTTCCTCACCTCCCACTCAGTCCGATGAATCTATTTTGGCCACAGACACCTGATCCTGTTCTTCCCCTGCACATGGTTAGGGTTTAGTGGTGATGCCAGCTCCTTTCTCAGCCTGACTTCTGCATCCACACCTTCCCTATTATTTCTACCTAAAAAAGAGGGAGACTTCACATCTGCCTCCTTGCATCTACCCTCCCTAGACTCTAAGAGGTCTCTATGTTCAGAAAAATCTCTCCATATAGCCTTGCATCTCTGATACTGTTGTTTTTTCTTGTGGTGTATGTTTGTTTGTAACAAGCCTGGTCCTGACAACTTCTAAGGTTACTAGGACTCACAACTGTGAAAACATCCTTTAAAGTAAGATAAGCTCCACCAACATATTTCCAAGTAAGAAGAGGTTATAAAAATGGCTCACTGAACACACAGTAGAACCTCTGGAGTTGACCACCTCTTTTCATTGCCCACCTGCTTCAATTGACCTAATTTGCACAGACGAGACATGCACCCCACGTGTAGGTATCAGTACAGTAAGCCTAGTTCTTATGTTGACCTCCTCTGTATGTTGACCCATTTGTTACAGTCCGTTGGGTGGTCAACTTACAGAGGTTCTACTGTGTTCTTTAAAAATGGCCATGCTCGGGGAAAAAAAAGTAAGTTTTAGAAACTGCTCCAGATTAAAGGAAACTAAAGACAAATAACAACCAAATGCAATATCTAATTCCAAACTGGATCCTGTAATGGATATGAACAAAGGATATTTGTGGATAAATTGACAACAATGGAATATGTCTAAGAGATTAGTTAAAAGTTCCATACCAGTGCTAAATGGCACTGCTAATTTACGTTGATAAGTTTACAGGGGATGATTGAGAATGTAAGAGGATTTTTTTATTAAGAAATACACCATGAAATATTCAAGGAGAAATTGCATGATGTATGAGAAATTATTTACAAATATTCAGGAACATATGTGTATTTCCGTGTGTGTGTGTGGAGAGAGAGAGAGTAAAAAAGAGAGAGGGAAACGATAGGGAAGGAGGGAGGGAGAGAAACAGATCACAAATGAGTCGAAACTTTAATGATAGTTAAATCTATAAAGAGTATACTGTTGTTGCCATCCATACAACTTTTCTATGAGTTCAATTACTTTCCAATTAATACATTTTAAAAACAGACCATTGACTATATTGTCTTGAGACTTTTAGTTTTGATTCCCACAGTTGCCACGCCACACCCAGACCCCAGTTGTGTGTGATGATGGCAATGTTTTTTTTTTTTTTTTTTTAGGGACAGAGTTTCACTTTGTCACTGTCAGTAGAGTGCTGTGGCATCACAGCTCACAGCAAACTGCAGCTCTTGGGCTTAGGTGATTCTCTTGCCTCAGCCTCCCAAGTAGCTGGCACTACAGGTGTCCACCACACAGCGGCTATTTTCGTTGTTCTTACCATTTGGCTGGGGTCAGGTTCGAAACTGCCACTCTTGGTATATGGGGCTGGTGCCCTACTCACTGAGCCACAGGCACCACCCTGATGATGCCAATTTTAACACAGTGGTCTCAGGTTCTGTCCCTGTCAAGAACCTAGGATTCTCTTTCCACATTTGAAGCATGCTGACATTTCAACAGAGTTTTACAAAATATTGGAGAAGAATACTCCCAAATTGTTTTTTTTTTAATACATAATATAAAACAAAAATGGACCGAAGTTTTAAAGAACCATATTTATAGCAAGTAACCTCTAGTTCTTATTTAATGCCAGCATGTCATTTGTCTTCTGGAGTTTTGTGGTTTGAAAAAAACCCTGGTTTGCAGAGGTTTTTCTGCTAAGTCAGTTATCTGGATTTTCATCTTCCAAAAATGTGTTTACCTCTTCTACTGTATCCTCTCCTGTTCTTGTCTTTCTTAAGCACTTACTATATATATACATTTTTTTTAAGAGACAGAGTCTCACCTTGTCGCCCTCACAAGGTGAGCTGTGGAGTCACAGCTCGCGGCAAACTCCAGCTCTTGGGCTTAGGCAATTCTCTTGCCTCAGCCTCCCGAGTAGCTGGGGCCACAGGCACCCACCACAACACCCAGCTATTTTTTTTTTTTTTTGCAGTTTGGCCAGAGCTGGGTTTGAAACGACCATCCTCCTCAGTGTATGGGGCCAGCACCCTACCCACTGAGCTACAGGTGCCACCCAGCACTTACTATTTTTAAATTTTTTACTTTTTAAACAGTTTTATTCATAGTTCACATACCATACACTTTGTATATAACTAAGTGATTTTCAGCATGTCACAGGGTTATACATCCAGCACCAAAGTCAATTTTATAACATTTCATGACTTCAAAAGGAAACGCCATACTCATTAGCTATCACCCCTTCCAGCCCTCATTCCCCACACCCCTTAGCAACCATTAATCTACTTTTTGTCATTATATAGATTTCCTTATTCTGAATATTTCATAAGAATGGAATCATATATGGTCTGGCTTCTTTCACGTATCATAATGTTTTCAGGGTTCATTCATTCATGTCGTAGCATTGTATTTAGTACTTTTTATGACTGAGCAATATTCCATTGCAAGGATGTATCACATTTTTTTTATTTATCCATTCATAAGTTGGTGGACATTTGGGTTGTTTCTGCCTTTTGACTGATTTTTTGTTTAAATTTTGCTTTCAACTGGCTTTCACTCATCTTAGTTTGAAGTTTTCTTTTTCTTTTTTTTTTCTTTTCTTATTTTAGCGATTCTCTTGCCCTTAGCGTCCCAAGTAGTTGGGACTACAGACACCCACCACAACGCTTGCCTGTTTTTGGTAGAGATGGGGGTCTCACTCTGGCTCACTCCTGGTTAGACTTGTCTCGAACTTCTGAGCTCTGGCAATCCACCCACCACGGCCTCCCAGAAGGCTAGGATTACAGAATGAACCACCATGCCTGGCCCCACTTTTTATTTTTATTTTTATTTTTATTTATTTTATTTTATTTTTTTTTTATTAAATCATAACTGTATACAATGATATGATTATGGGGCATCATACACTCACTTCATAAACCATTTGACACATTTTTATCACAGTGGTTAACATAGCCTTTCACTTTTTGACTGTTATGAATAATGCCGCTGTAAAAACAGGTGTGCAAGTTTCTGTGTGGACAAATGTCTTCATTTCTCTTGGGTGTATACCTAGGAGAGGAATTGCTGGGTTTTCGGTTAATCTTGCTTAACATTTGAGAAACTGCCAGACTGTTTTCCAAAACAGCCACACCATTTTACATTCCCCCAACAGTGTATGAGGCTTCCAATTTCTTCACATTCTCAGAAACACTTATTTGAGTTTTTGATTCTACTCATCCTAGTGGGTGTTAAATGGCATTTCATAGTGGTTTTGATTTGTATTTTCCTACAATTAATTATTTAATTGTATTTGGAAAAGAGAGGAGATAAACAAGTATATATGATCTACTCTATTTAAGTGGAAACAAGTAACTTTTAAAATGCGTGACAGAAAAAAATGTTTTCTTCTAAATATTTGAAAACATTCATATAGCAATCGTAAGTTTTTATCAACTCGTAATGTTTTATACTTCAGTATTTTTTCATGTTATACTTACTGTGTGATTTAGGGAATGCATTATTATGCACTGAATCTGTTCTATAAGATTATGGCTTGTATGAAATGGGTGAAGGAGTTCAAATTGTTCCTCAGGGTTGACTACAAGGCAGAGCAGAACTGATTGCCAAAGCCAGCACAGCTCAGTGTGGTTCATTCACTGTGTTGTAGATAAGTGTGATCTTCATGTGTTAAACATCAAGGGAATATGAGAGTACTGACATAGGGCACATGGCACGTCTTCTAAGAGATAGATAGCAAGATGTATAGATGGACTTTTACACTTTAATCATAATGTAAAGATGGGGGTCCGTCATGCATGGTAATTGTGAAAGTTGGGTGGTGAATACATGGGTAATTATACGGTTATATCTGAAAATTTTTCATAATAAACACTTAAAAAATAAAAAGATGTGAAGTGCCTCATGAGCAGAGATGAGGGGGCCGTAAGGACAGCTGGCAAGTGTGGATCAGTGCATCAAGACTAGGTTTGATGGCCTGGTGTGGTGGTGCACACCTGTAGTCCCAGCTACTCAGGAGACTGAGGCAGGAGGATTATTTGAACCCAGGAGTTTGAGGCTGCAGTGAGCTATGATGATGCCATTGCACTCTATCCCAGGTGACAGAGTGAGACCCTGTCCCAAGAAAATTAAAAAAAAAAAGACTAGGTGTTAGCTATCACTCATAAAGCCATTTTCAGGAAGTGTTATTTCTTTGAGGATAGAAACCCAAGAAGGAAAATTTGTTCTGTATAACAGGAAGAAAGAAGAAATGGAGAGATGGATACCATTTTTTGAAGATTTCTTTTGATGAAAAATTCCCATCTAACACCTTATAGTTCCTCTATGAATGACCAGTCCAGTACGTCTACTAAGCAAGTGGAGGTGGCCTAAGTCTGAGCAAAGTGGAGAAGGTTTGAAATAGATTTGAGTAGCATGGGAGATTAGACTAATCCTCAATTTGTTTAGTAAGCACCTGCTAATTATTTGGAGGATGAACGAATGATTTCCACATAGTTCTGGGATTGACGACGAATGTTATCACATTGACAGCAGACTTGTGAGGTTTAATCCAATAGTGATCAGTTACGTATTGGGATTCATTTCTGAAAAAGGCAGAGGGATGAGATTTTGCCAAATAGGAAGGATGAAAGGGGACTGAATGAGGCCTACATGAAGTGGAGCTTTTTAAATATTGGTTGCCTTGTAGACCCTAAAGTCTGCCTTGATGAGGGAGGGAATGGAGGCAAGAATGTGGTGAATAGATGAGCATAGAAAAATGAATGGCCTGGAGTTAAAGAAAATGCTGTTGATAGTACATATTGGAAGACTAGGGGGATGCAGTCAAAGAGTGGAATGTCAAGCTGCATTATTACAGATGTCAGAGGGGGGTTTCTGATGTTAAGTTCTGGGTGTGGCAGTGAATGAACTGGAATGGAGGTAAAGGACCCTAAGATGGGAAGATAAAGTATTGAGAGGCAAGGTTAGTGGCTGGTCTGTCCACATGGATGTCCAGGTCCTCTCCTGAACCTCCACCTCTACTGGACCCCACTCCCCCTTTTGTCCTTCCCAGGACCTCCCCAAACCCTGCATTCTTTTAGCAACCTTAATCTTCAGATGCTGCCGAGTCAATGGCATAACTCTGGACAAGAAAACACAAGTATAGTAGAGTAAGGGGGCTTAGTGTACATCTGTTTTTTGTTTTTGTTTTCACATCCTGCATTCAGAGATTTTTCCAGAAAAACTACCTGAAGTGCCTGCTAGGAAACTCACTCTATTTTTGAGTCCCAGTCTGTATAAGTGGAGTTGTTTCTACTCCAGGACCCTTTTTCAAGGGTAGATTTTTGCAAATTCTTCTCCAAAAAGAGCATTTGTAAAGGCCCTTGGTGAGTCCCCAATATCTGTCACCCTGATGCATAGCCCAGGACTCACTTCTGGGCCATGAGCTGCATGTATTTTAGGAGTTATCTATCTCCACCTCGCCCATGAGAATCAAAGGCAGTACCTCCATTCTGATGGGTGGACTGTACACACAAAGGGCAGGGTGAAAGGAAGGGACTGAGGCATAAACATCTCTTTTCCACCAGCAAGGGCATTCTTTCCCTTCTTCATTTTTTTTTCTTACTTTCTCACTCACTCTAGGCATCTCTTCCTTACTCTCAACTTTATTTTGCTCTGGGAGGTGAGGAGCTGCCAGGGTGACATTCCTGCCACTGACATTTCTGTGAGCCTTATGCTGTGCAAATGCCATCAATTTAGGCAGCCTATAGAAATACCTGGGGAAGGAAGCACTTCCCCAAGGTGACTTTCCAGTAATAAAACCACAACATTGAGGTCAGAGTATGGTTCCTCAACGTATGAACTTGCCCCACATGACAAATTCTTAGGCAGCATCTACCGCACTCCTAAGACCTTCCCCCAACCAGCCCAGCATCCACCATAGCAATAATCCCTGAACACTCCCACCACCTTTTTTTTTAATTATTAAATCATAGCTGCGTACATCAATGTGGTCATGGGGCACCGTACACTGGTTTTATAGAACGTTTGACACATTTTCATCACATTGGTCAACATAGCCTTCCTGGCATTTTCTTAGTTATTGTGTTAAGACATTTACATTCTACATTTACTAAGTTTCACATATACCCTTGTAAGATGCACCGCAGGTGTAATCCCACCAATCCCCCTCCCTCCGCCCACCTCCCCACTCCCTCCCCTCTCTTTCCCCCTTCCCCCATTCTTAACTTATAACTGGGTTATAGCTTTCATGTGAAAGCCATAAATTAGTTTCATAGTAGGGCCGAGTACATTGGATACTTTTTCTTCCATTCTTGAGATACTTTACTAAGAAGAATATGTTCCAGCTCCATCCATGTAAACATGAAAGAGGTAAAGTCTCCATCTTTCTTTAAGGCTGCATAATATTCCATGGTGTACATATACCACAATTTATTAATACATTCATGGATCGATGGGCACTTGGGCTTTTTCCATGACTTAACAATTATGAATTGGGCTGCAATAAACATTCTGGTACAAATATCTTTGTTACAATGTGATTTTTGGTCTTCTGGGTATATACCTAGTAAAGGAATTATAGGATTGAATGGCAGATCTATTTTTATATCTCTAAGTGTTATCCAAACATCTTTCCAGAAGGAATGTATTAATTTGCATTCCACCAGCAGTGTAGAAGTGTTCCCTTTTCTTCACATCCACGCTAACATCTCTGGTCTTGGGATTTTGTGATATAGGCTAATCTTACTGGAGTTAGATGATATCTCAAAGTACTTTTGATTTGCATTTCTCTGATGATTAAAGATAATGAGCATTTTTTCATATTTCTGTAGGCCGTGTACCTGTCTTCTTCAGAGAAGTTTCTCTTCAAGTCTCTTGCCCAGCTTGCAGTGAGATTACTTGTTCTTTTCTTGCTTATACGTTTGAGTTCTCTGTGAATTCTGGTTATTAAAACTTTGTCAGAGACATAACCTGAAAATATCTTCTCCCATTCTGAGGGCTGTTTGCTTGCTTTACTTACTGTGTTCTTGGCTGTGTAGAAGCTTTTTACTTTGATCAGGTTCCAGTAGTGTATTTTTGAAGCTGCTTCAATTTTCCGGTGGGGTCCTCCTCATAAAATACTCACCCAGACTGATTTCTTCAAGGGTTTTCCCTGCACTCTCCTGTAGTATTTTTATAGTTTCGTGCTCTTCTTTAGGGACATACTCTCACTCTCTCGCCATGCCTACAGTGCTATAGTGTTCTAGCTCAAACTTTGGAGCTCAAGCCCTTCTGCGTTATTCTCTCCAGGGTCTGGGACTGCAGGCACCTGACACAACACCTGCCTTCCTGCCTTTCTGTAATCCTTTTCTTTTTTTGCTTTTCTTTTCCACTTTTTTTGCTATCTTTCTTTCTTTTCATTCTTTTTTATTGTTTTCTTTTTTCAGTGTTCCTTTTTACTGTTTTCACCTCGCATGTGACAGTTTTTCAGGAAAGAGTTATATCTCACAGATACATGTGAATACACTTATCCCACTTAGGGGCTACAAATGCACCTGACAGGACCTTTCAAGTGGTTTATTTTCTCTTTTTTATTTTATATGTATAATTTTTTATACATCCGTGCTGAGAAGGAGCATTCTGCTTGCCTGTGGAAGACAGTTAGCTCCACATAGCCCACTCACTGCCTGGCAGAAACTCAAATTTTCCCCAGGCATCCATCCTCACAGGCTCAGATGGGCCTAGAAACCTACAGTTCTCCAAATGTCTGGGTTTTTCTTCCTTTGCATCCTACCTGTGCCCACACAAATCTCCAGTGTCAGGACCACAGCTGCATTCTCTTGTCATGGGGACACAGCATCCTGATGGATTCTTTCTAGCATGGTCCTGTCTTCCCTGCAGCCTTGGCACCTCCCAGCCATTGGCCCTGGCTACAGGTGCAGCAGCTGGGGGCAGACCCAGGACAGAGTCTAAGCCTAACCTGTAGTCGGTCTGCAAAGTGTGCCATCTATGCAGGGATATCTAGCAGGGAGCCACTTCCATCAAATCCCAAAGATAAAAATGGAGAATTTTTTCAGGCCCCTTCACCCCCATCTAAGCAAATTTGCTTAATGTACCCAAAGTTTGCATCCCACAGGCATCAGGAAGTTACCATCTGTGGCTTCACCCAACTGTCATGTTCACCCACTGAAAGGCACCTCAGTTGGTGCAGCAGGGGAAGAGGGAGATAGAGGGAAGTTTAAGTCAAAAGTGCAGGAGTGAGTCTGTCTCCACCAGCCATCCACTTGCCTATCCTAGGCCCCCAGTGGGGCAAGCATGGACCCCGGGAGCAGCCAAAGGTTTTGGTGGCAGAAGCAGCAGCCAGAGAAAAACCGAAAATGAAACACAGAATGAAACATTGAGACAAAAGCAAAATGCAGAAGGGACATCGGATTCTATGGAAGCATCTTCAACAGTTTGGCACAGCGCTCTCTTAACAGGCAGTGTCAAGGTACAGGAAGTATACACAGGGTGACTTAGGGTGTCATAGGTGACTGCTTCTTCATCTCATCATATGTCTTGTCAACACAAAATGTAAATCTACATGTGTTTTCTGCCCTCTCAGTGAGCCTTTTCCTCAGCCCAGGAAGGCAGGCTGCCAGGCATATTTTCAGGCCCTGGGGACATTTACAGACAGCACCAGAGAGACGTGATCTATGGAAGTCACAATCACCCAGCAATGGAATGTTTCTGAAAGAGCTTGTTTTCATCAACAATGACACTGCTGACCCTACAATATTGATCCACCATGTATGTTGTGTTCCTCTCACTCTTGAAAAAAAAAAAAAAACAAACCGGGTGTGAAAAACCACGGGCTGGTCACTGACAGGTGCTCTCTCTGCCTCACCTGTGCAGAGTGGCTCCCGCAGTTGACCTGACATTGGCTTCATCATCATCGATCCTGGGCAGTACACAACACTATTCCAGCAAGGTGTCCTCAGAAGTGAGCATCCAGGGGGGCAAAGGCTCAGACTAGCCATATTAAAGGGAGCCCAGAGAGGTCTGAAACTGTACCATGGGGCCACATGCTGGTCCTGGTCACTGGGGCTAGCAGAGAGCTCAGCCAGGGCAGGCCAAGTGTTTGGAGTGCACTTAAGATTCTCAGCATGCCTTACAAGTCAGATGCAGGGAACTCACCACCTTGAGCCCATGTTTCAGGGGTAGGTGATGCAGTTTGCATGAGGCAGTGGTTCTCAAACAGGAGTACAAAATCCCCCCTGCAGTGCTCATTAGATGCAGACCCCTAACCCTCCCCTCGAGATCCCTGTTCAGTGAATCTCAGCTGGGACCACCCTCAGTAATTTCTGACCCCATTGCTGGCCATTCTGCTACTCTGTAACATCTGTGCACATGATGTCACTTGATTTAGGCATGTTGTCTGGGCATGAGAATACAATTGGCCTTGTTGATCAATTTTCCATGTACCATGATAGTCTGGTGATGTAGTAAAACACATCTGGCACACATTAAGTGATCAGAACATGCTCATTTTGTTAATGTCATCAGTTGTCTCATGCTTGTGGGATTCCACAAAATTCTGTCTTCTATCTACCCATAATCATCCTCTACCCTAGTTATTGCACTGATCCCATGTGTAGAGTTTGGGAAAAATCTTGTTGTGTCAATATTCTTGCAATTTCTATGTCTTAGGAAGAATCCAGGCACTCTGCCTGTCCCCCTTGGTGACTTAGACATCATTGGCCCTTTGACCGCAGCCACTATCTGTGTCATACTTCTCCATAGGTCATCCTGGTCCCCTTCACAGAGCAGCCATGGAATAGCACCTGTGTTTTCAAACAAACCACCTCACCTTAGATGACTTAATAAAAAAGGAATTTTAAATGTCTACAGGAAGATTGTACTTCAGGAAATTTTCTACACCACATGAGAATGCTCTGGGCCCTGAATTTATGGGTGACACAGATAAGGGATGCTAATCTCTGTCCTCCACTATAACTCCCCTTGAACTCCAGGCTCTCCTGTGGGAAGGAAGGTCTGTGTACGTGGCTGTGCCAATGCACATGGCCCATAGAGACTGCATAGTCATCAGGTACGTGTAAATAGACCATAACTCCTGACAAAGTCATGTAAATACACATGAAACATAGAGCCCAGCATAATCATGCTCATGTACATGGACAGCAAGACATGGCTCTCTAAGGTATAGGTACATGACTCACAAACTCTTCTACATAAACAGGGCCAAAAGGCCAGGCACAGAAATGTGCATGGACCTGGCCAAAAGGCTTGACAAGGTCATAGTCATGTATCTATACATGCCTCCAACAAGCCTAGCACTAACATTTACATAGATATGGCCCACAAATATTTGCACAGTCATGTACATGGACGTGGTCGACAATGTCTAGACGTCCAGGTACAACATGAACTGGGTCAACAATGATTGGATCAGGCATATCGATCAGCAGGGCCCACAGAGCCAGGCTCAAATTAATACATGTGCATGTCCCTCAGAGCAGCACATGTACCTGCACATGGTCAGCTGAGCTGGGAATGTCATGTATGTACAAATAAGCCACAAAGCCTAGCTCATATACATACCTACACATGGCCATGGCCCTGACCCACAGAATGTGGAACAGTCTTGTTTGTGTTTTTGGCATAAAAGGTCTGCAATGTTCTATGTAAACATACATGGTACATAGGGCCTGTTACACTCATGTATAGATACTTGGCATCAATGCCGTGGCACAGGCATATAAGTATATGTTACCCTCAGAGTCTGACACAGTCATCTGCATATACAAATCCCCAGATATTGGAAGAAATATGTACATGTAAATGGCCACAGGGTGTGCTACACTCCTATACATACACGTCTTGTATAGCCTGGCACAGACATGTACGTACACAGCCATTAACATGAACATGGGCAGCAGATTTTGGTGCAGTCACGTACATGAACACTGCCCACAGAGCCTGGCACAGTCATTTTTGTGTACATGGTTCAAAGAGCTTGGCATAGAGGTGGCCCACAGAGACTGGCACAACATGGCCTACAAACCCAGGTACATGTTCAATGCACATATGGCCTAGAAGAGCCATGTATATATACAAGGGCAAGGGGAACTTATAATGATCATCAACATGGACACTACCCACAGAGCCTGGCACACTCATGTACATGTAGAGAGCACATAAAGCCTGATATAATCATGCATATGAGAATGGCCCACAGAGACTGGTATAAACTTATACACGTTCATAGGTCGCAAGGCTGGAAGGAGAAATGTGTATGTATATGGCCCACACATCTGACTCATGTACATTTACATGGCCCATAGTCCTAACGCATTCATGTACATACACATGACCCAGATGTCATGGCTATGTACTCTATGGGTATGTGACCCTTAGAGCCTGACACAGGCGCATACATGTACATGGCTCACAGAGCCTGGCAAGTTCACGTACATGTACATGGCCACCAGCCCTGGCATAGGCATGTTTACATAAATAACAAGGAGTATGGCACTGTCATACACATGAACATGGTCCACAAGACATGTTCAAGACTTGTATGTGAATATGGTGTCCAGGAACTGGCACATACAAGTGCATGTAGATGGGCCACAGACCCTGGCACACTCAAGTACATGTACAAGACCCACATGGCCTGACTTAGGCCTGAACATGTGCAAGGCACATCCAGTACATGTATATGATCTTGTAGATCAACAGAACAGACAGAGCCTGGCTCCCACTTTTACATGCGCATGGTCCTCAAAGGAGGCACATGTCCATGCATGTGGCCCACCAGGCTGTCACTGTCATGTGTATATACACATGACTCACAAAACCCAGCATAAGCATATACATGTACATGGCACTGTACAAAGCCTGGCACTGCCATTTACATGTACCTGACCCACAGAACCTGGCAGACTCACATTTGTGTTTATAACAATCAAGTATTGGCACAGCCATGTACTTGTAAATGGCCTACAATTCCTTGCACAGTCCATTATATGTACAGGGCACACAGACCCTGGTAGATCCAAGTACATACACATAGCCCACAACCCTAAGCACATCTAAGTATATTTGCATAGCTCACATCCCCAGGCACAGTCACATACATGCATGTGGCCCTCAGAGCCTAGCACAGCCACATGCATATGGCCCACAAGCACAGACATACTCATGTGCATGCAAGTGGCCCTCAAAGCATAGCACAGTCATGGACATTCATGCGGCTAAAATATCTGGTACAGTCATGTACATGCACTTGACCCACAAGACCTGACATAGACATGAACAAGAAGATGGCTAAAAGGCCTAACACACTCAAGCTGATGCACTTAGGACACAGAGCCTGGCGCAGTCACATACATGTGCATATCCCACAGAGCCTGACAGAGTCATATACATGTACATGGCACAGACAGCCTGGCACACTCATGCACATGTAAAGGCCCATAAGGCCAGGCATAAGCATGCCCATGCACATCGGCAGGAGCATAAAACTGTCATGTACATTGACATGGCATCCTAAGACTGGCTTAACCATGTACATGCACATGTCCCGCAGAACCTGGTAAGCACCTACCCATGCTTATTGCCCACAAGGTCTAAAACAGCCATGGATATATGAACAGAGTTGTGCATGTACATGAGTAAGAGAACCTGTCATGGCCACATACATGTTCATGGCTGAAAAGGCTGGGCACAATGAAGTACATAAACATGGCTCACAGAGCCTGTCATAGTTATGCATATGAACCTGGCACACAGAAATTTGCACCATTTTAAACATGTACTTGGACCAGAGGCCTGGAACATACATGTATGTGCATATGTTTTACAGGGCCTGGCAGTCATTTACATATACATGGCCCACAGTACTGACATATGTTTGTACATGTTTCATATATCCTAGAAAATTCATGCACATGTACATAGCCCACAAGTCCTGGCCCAGAAATGTTCTTGGAGATGTACTGGTGTAGTCAGGTACATGGCTCAAAAACATAGCATAGCAATGTATATGAACCTGGCCACAAGACCTGGCACATTTATGTATGTATAAAAGGCTGAAGAGGTCTAGAAGACCTACATACATATATAGGATTCACTGAGCCTGACATAGCTATGCAAAGTATTACATGGCTCATAGAGCATGGCTCCTTCATGTACAGGTGCATGGCCAGCAAGGCCTGGTGCAGCTATGTATGTCTTTAGGGTCCACAATACCTACAAAGTCAGGTACATATCTGGCCCATATAGGCTGGCATAGCTATATCCATGCACATGGCCAACTCAGGCTGACAGAGCCTTGGACATGTAGTTGGTCCATAAGTCCTGGCACAGCCTTTTGCACACACATGGCCAAGTACACGCATCAGGACATGGCAAGATCAATTGCAGCCTAAGACTGTCCAAGACACTGTTCTTAAGTTAGAGTGCAGGTGCTTTACTTGATATGATACGTTGCAGTTTGCTATGTGAGGCTTTAAAGTATGGAACCAGGTTTAGGCTCAATGTAATTTAATTTAACTTAGCAGAAGTATTTAAGTTTGAATTTGATTCCCAAATAACATGCTTGACTCTTTTCATCTCATTACTACCACTACTTGTATATTATACATTTTTACACCATTTTGAAGATTTTCACATTAAAAACCTATTAATCTTTATCACATCCCTTCATTAGACAGTCAAGAGAGCGATAGGCTCCATGCCCAAGTAGGAAGGAAAGAGCCTGAATTGGGGAGAAATTAGGGCAGCAAGAGGCCAGGCTTGTAGGGTTGCAGGTGGCAGGCCAATGGCAGGAAGGGAGCAGGCCTGCAGGGGGCGGTCATGCAAAGTGGCATGAGAGGGGAACGAGCTGGGCTGCAGGTGGCAGATCCTCAGCAGAATAGGAAGAGTGCTATAGTGAATGTGCCAACAGAAGAAAGGAAGGAGGTGGTCCTCCTCAAACGTGCCTACTGGAGAAAGGAGTAGGTGGAGGGCCTGAAATGGGGAGGAATTATGGCAGCAGAGAGCAGGAAGAGCACTTTGGAGACCAGCCCTTGCTGGGGCTGGTGGAAAGCTGCAGCCAGAGACTGGACCTAGACCTTTAAGAGGGGTTCAGGTAACAGTCCCCAGCCAGGGGAGCAAGAAAGGCAACAGAATTCAGAAAGAGAGCTGACTGGGGTGGCCTGGGGCAAGGCAGGAATGCAACAAAGGGCATGCAGTGACTGGGGGAGCTGCAGAAGAGCGCCTGAGGTGGGGAGTGTGGGGGGCTCCTAAAAGAAGCTAGGAGAGTGGAGGCAGTAGGTGATTGTTGGGCCATGAGCTAAAAGGGAAGTTGGCTACAGGGGGCATCCCAGAGTAGGAGAACAAATGCATGGGGCAGCATAAGGGAAAAAGTAGTAGGGCTACATGAGGCAGGAGAGCTTTAGGGAGCTACCCACAGGTTGAAAGCTGCAGAGAGTACCTTGAGGAAGGATGAGAGTAGAACTAAGGACAGATCTGCAGCAGGGTGAAAAGAATACTACCAGAGGGATGTCTGCTGAAGAAAGAGATAACAACTATAGGAAGACTGCCCTGGGTGGTACAGGAGGGGGCCTTCCAGAAGCCATCAGTGACAGGGAGGAATGAAGAATTCAAGGACCTATGCAAGGCAATGAGGGAGGAGTGAGCTTAAAGGTGTGCCCCAGAACAGAAAAAGTGAAGGTCTGTGTGCAGGTGGAAGGAGGACAGCAGGGGGCATCTGATGGTGGGACAGGTGGAGGGCTTAAGTGGGAAGCCTGGAGGGAGGCAGGAGGAGGGCTGCAGGAGGTGGCCCAAATTGGAGCCTGAAGACAGCAACAGGAAAGGAAGAAAGCCTCTGAGGTCAGGATCCATGGTGTGGAGAGAGTTTGGCAGCAGATGTCTTGAGGATAGCTTCATGGATTTGGTGGGGCAGAAAGATGGCTGCAGGGGGAAGAAAAAGAGATGCAGGTAGTCATCCATTCTGGGGAGTGAAGAGGGATAAAGGAGGAAATGCAGAGTGGTACACTGAAGGGCTACAGATAGCAATCTGATGTGGGGGCAGATAGAGGAATGTAGGGAGCAGCCTGAAGCCAGGAAGGAGTAGGGTTGCTGGGGTTGCCCTGAGATGGGAGAGAGAGAGCATCAGGGAGTGAGGTCAATGCTGAAGACTCAGGAGGGATTCAGGGGACTACACAGAGCTATTTTGTGGAGAGATGCCGGGGATGGCCCCACAGTAGAAAAATAAGTTTTTCTGGTCTGGTCTGCCTAGGGGAGAAAGGAGGGCTACAGCAGGCAATCCCTTGTGAGGGCTGGAGGAGGGCTGAAAGAGGAGGGACAGTGTCAGGTAGGAAGTAGGGCAGCAGGGAACTGGAGGACAGCTGCAGGGTGTGGGTCTGAGGGGAGTGGAGAGAGCTGCAGGGAGTATACCCAGCAGGGAGAAAGGAGTGCAGCAAAGGGCCTGGGGCTGCCCTGAAGGAAGACAGCAGGGGGCAGCCTTTAGGAAGCTGGATGAGAGCAGCAGAGGATGGCTTGGAGTTGGGTGGGAGAAGAGCTAAGAGAGTGAGCCCAAGGCCTGGAGGAAGCATGGCAGCAGGGGGCAGAAGGAGAGCATCAGGGGGTCAGGCCCATAGTAAGTGCAGTAAGGCCTGTAGGGGAATGGCTAAATCGGATAGGGAGGTAGTCTGCAGGTAGCAGAAAGAGAACTGCAGTGGGTGGTGCATGGGAAAGTGGTAAGAGAGTTTCAGGGAGCCTGACACTGACACAGTGAGAGAAGGGCTGTAAGGGGAAATCCAGGGCAGGTAGAGAGAAGGGGGAACTGCATGGGAGAAGCATGGGGAAATGAAGAAGAACACTGCAGAGGTTGATTAACAGGAGCCAACTGGAGGCTGCAGGGAGAGGATGCATGCAGGGAGGGAGGATTTTTGCAAGACGCAGCCAGTGGGGTAGAGGGAGCCTAGGGTGGAAAATGAGAAGTGCTACAAGTGGTGATGCAGGGTAGGGTTGCAGAAGGACTTCACTGGGTTCTAGGTGACAGTGAGGAAGGAGGGCTCTAGGGGATGAGCTAGCCTGAAAAGGGAGAAGGGAGGTACTGTGTGTTTTGAGACCAGAGTAGAGAAAGGTTTAAGAGGCTAATAGTGGCAGGGAGGATGGAGAGAGGGCTGAAGGTGCCTGCCAGAGGAGAGACTTGAGTACATCTGCAGGAGGAACCTTAAGGAGGCATGGGAAGAGACCTTTGTGGGGCAGAGGAAAGCTGCAAGGTTTGAGCTCTTGTGATGGGTTGAAGAGGGGCTTCAGTGGGTCACCCAGGTGTAAGATGAGAACTGCATGAATCGGCCCAAGGTGAGATGGAAGGAAGTCTATAGGAGGCAGCCAGTACAGCCTAGGAAGATGCCTGCAGGAGAGGGGCCAGAGGTTGGGCAGGAGTAGGGCTGGGGAGGCAGTCTGAGGTGGGTCTTGGGGAAAGCTGCAGGAAACATGCCCATGGCAGAAAGGAGAGAATCATGTAGCAGGTCCACAGCCCAGGAGAAAGAGGGCTCCAGGAGGCAGCCAAAGTGGGGCAGGAGAAGGGCTGCTGCCAGCCCGTAGAGGTGAAGAGGGAAGATGAATAATTACAAATTGTGTTTCTCACTGGCTGTTTATTCATTTCAATCCATTTATTTCAAACAAAAAAGCATGGCTCCAAAGAGAGCAAGAAATGTACAGAACATGTCTCAACCCCTGTGATCATGCCTTTGAACACACATGATCATAATCCTCCTCATCTGATGTCATGGGCTATCTTCTTAATTCACTTTCAGTATCCATATCATAGGTCTCCACGTTTGATGACTGCATCATGGCTTTGTTTTCTGGAGGTGTTGAAAGGAAAACAAAACTTACTCGTAAAATTCATAATAGGTATTGTTTTGATAACACATTCTGGCACAAGAAAAAGAAAGAATAAGTGAAAAATACAGGCATACATTGTAGTAACTATGGTAGTGGACAGGGAAGTCCTTAAAGAAACAGAATCTTCAGAAAGAAGTAATCTGTCTCTTTCTCCTTGCAGAGACAGACACAATCCATTATACAGTAAAAACTTCTTCCTTGTATTTGCTTCCTCTCTGTGGTTATTCCATCATATGAGCCCTACTTGTGATTTTCTGCTTTTCTTTTTTTTTTTTGAATTTTTGGCGGAGGTTGGGTTGGAACCCGCCATCTCTGGTAAGGGAGGCGGCACCCTAATCCTTTGAGACACAGGTGCTACTTTTTTTTTTTTTTTTTTTTATGAACCACCCTAAGATCCAGAATAATAGTGTGTCATAAGCTGGAACTGACACTTTGCTATTTCTGGTCATTCTTTAGCGAAAAGAACATCAAGATTTGAGATTAGACAGCCACCCTGACAGGTACATCATAGAGAAAAGTCAACTTAGCATTATACTGCAGTGTAAAGCGAGATGAGAGAGAGAGAGAGAGTAACATAAGAACCCACCTGAAGAAAAAAGAAAGATGAAAAATCAACAGCTCACAATGAAGCTAATGCAAAAGACAGCAACTATAAATAAATAGTTGAAGTTACACAAATGGCATTCAGAATATGGATGGGAAATGAAATGAATGGAATTGAAGAGAAAATTGAAAACATGCTTAAAGAAGTACAAAAATAATAGGAAAAGAAAGAAAAACAAAAAAGAAAACTGAAAAAATTAGCAAAGTTGAAGACATGTCACAGAGGATCCAGACAAAATTAGGAAGGTTATGACAGAGCAGGAAGTACAGGAAGAGACATTAAGGAATATGGAAAACACAGTGGGGAGCATTTCAAAAATAGAACAAACAGTGGAGAAGAAAAAACCTCAGAGCTCAAAGATAAGGCTCTTTAGCTAACACAGTTATTTAACAATGCTCTAAAGAAAAAAACAAATGCAAGCAATCTCTTACAGAGATATAACTATGCAAAGCATCCAGACATATGAATATTAGGTGTCCCTGAAGGTAAAGAAGAGAGTCCTAAGAGCATGGAGGGTCTATCTAAAGATATTACAGCTAGAAATTACCCAACCATTACCACAGAAATAGCCATACACTTAGTAGATGACTATTGAACTCCAGTATGAATAATTCATATAGGACATCTCCTAGACTAACTGAAGTTTACCTGGCAAAAGTCAGAATGAAATAAAAAGTTTCAAAACATGACAGACATAAGCATCATCTTACCTACAAAGGTAAATTATCAGATTAACAGCTAAATTTTTAGTGGAAAACTTCAAGGCAGAAAAGACCAGGCTACTCTCTTGAATCTGCTCAAACACCACAACCACCAGACTAAGACTTTCTATCCTACAAGACTAAGTTTCATATTCAGTGGAGAAATCAAATCTATTCCTACCATGCTACCTTTAAGGACATGTTACCCCTGCCTGCCCTGCAGAAAAGACTAAGTCCTGTCTTAAGTACTGGAAAATACAAGAAACCCACGACAATGTCAAACTCCCTAGAAATCCTAGCAACTACAATTCCCCGAGTGACATTTCAGAATCTCATACATTATGACAAACAGAAATGCTCCCTACTTATCTATTCTCTAATTAAGTCTGAATGGCTTACACTCCCCACCAAAGAAACACAGGCTGGATGACTGGATTAAAAAAAAAGAAAGAAAGAAAAAGAAAAGAAAACAAAGAGAAAACATGAATATGCACTCTTCAAGAAACTGAACTAACCCCAAGGACACAACAGGATGCAGCGCCAGGATTGGAAAGCAAACATTTCTCCACATGGAAAATAAAAGAATGTGAGAATACCACTTCTCATCACAGATACTATTGACTTGAAGTAACAAACATGAATAAATGAAAGGTCATCACATACTGAGGAATGGAACAGTTTATCAAGAAGACATGTCAGTGCTAAATAATAATACACTCTACTGAGGCACTGCCTGATTTAAAAGGCCAAATCTGCTGGATCTAAAGAAAATGACAAAAAGCAAGACCACAATTGCTCGAGATTTCAACACCCCACTGACAAAACTGGAGAGATCCAAGCAGAAAGTAAACAGGGAAACATTGAACTGAAACCCGTCCCTAGAACAAATGGGTTTAATAGACAATTACATAACACTTCACCTGAATACCACTGAAGACACATCCTTAGCAACATGCATGATTCTCCAAGATCGATCATATCCTAGGTTGTAAACTGGCCTCATTGAATTACACAAATGATAAAGTGGAACTTACAGACCTTAGTGAAATTAATGAAGAATGGAGGTGGAACAAAATCATTCATTTCCTCGCATAGTCATGAATACTAACCAATAGCTTTCCCAAGAAAAAGATAAAGATTAAAACAAATGTATTCCACAAAAACAGTGATAATGAGGCCACAAGCCACAAAACATTTGGGATACAGCAAAAGTGGTCAGGAAAGGGAAATTCATTGCCATAAGCAGCTACATCCAAAAATCAGAAAGAACACAAATCAACAACACAATGGCTTCTATCCCAAGTAAATGCAAAAGGAAGAGCATTCTATTACTAAACAGCAGAAGAAGGAACCAAAAGGAGATCATAGAACTAAATGAAATCAAGGCAAAAAAAAAAAATCAAAAATTAACAAAGCTAAAAGACGTTAATCTGTAAAGAAACAAAATTGATTACCCTTGTCCCTGATTAATCTTAAATAAAGAAGTATGATGTCTAATAAAGTCAACCAGAAATTAAAAGGGGAAATAACAGATATCATGAATATATAACACTTGTTGACTAAATCCTACAAAAATCTGTATGGCCAGAAATGTGAGAATTCTGGAGGAAACGGACAAATTTCTGGAAGCACAGTAGTTCTGTAGACCCAATCAGGAAGAAATAGATCTCCTAAATAGACCAATGGATCAATTACTGAAATGTAAACAAAAGTAAAGAAAGGTGGCAACAACAAAGGCTTTAACCAGATAGCTTCACATCAGAAATCTACTAAACCTTCAAAGAAGTGGTACTAATATTGCACAATCTATTCCACAAAATTGAGAGAGAAGGAACCCCCCCCATCCATGTCCTTTTATGAAGCTAATATCACACTGTTACCAAATCCAGGAAAGGCCAGAGAAATAACTCATAACTCCCAACATTTTTAATGGCTATAGATGCAAAAGTACTCTATAAAACTCAACACACAAAATCCTGATGTACCACAGAAAAATAAATAAATAAAATAAAAAAGTTGATGACAAGTGGATTTCTTCCCAGAGATGTGTAACTTACCACTTTTATAGTACATTAAAAAGAAGTAATAACAAAGACTATAGGATCCAGTCCATGGATACAGAAAAAGCATCAGCCAAATGTCAGCACCTTCTTAAATAACAAACTCAATGAAATTATCATAGATGTGACATTCCTTAAATTGATAGAGGTGTTCTATGACAAATCCACACCCAGCAAGATTTTGAGTTGAGAAAAACTGAAAATATTTCCCCTTAAATCAAAATCTGATGAGTATGTCCTTTATCACCACTACAATTCTACATGGTTCTGGAAGTCCAACACAGAATAATCAGATTTAAAAAAATAAAATATAAGATGCACCGCAGGTGTAATCCCACCAATCATCCGCCCTCTGCCCAACTTCCACCTCCCTCCACTCCCTCTCCCCCTTTCCCATATTCTTAGCTTATAACTGGGTTATAGCTTTCATATGAAAGCCATAAATTAGTTTTATAGTAGAGCTGAGTACATTGGATACTTTTTCTTCCATTCTTGAGATACTTTACTAAGAAGAATATGTTCCAGCTCCATCCATGTAAACATGAAGGAGGTAAAGTCTCCATCTTTCTTTAAGGCTGCATAATATTCCATGGTGTACATATACAACAACTTAGTAAATGTAGAATATAAATCTCTTAACACAATAACTTAAGAAAATGCCAGGAAGCCTATGTTAACCAGTGTGATGAAAATGTGTTAAATGGTCTGTATAACCAGTGTATGGTGCCCCATGATCGCATTAATGTGCAAGCTATGATTTAATAAAAAAAAAGGAAAAAAATCTGAATATTCAGTATTGTGATTTTAGGATTTGTTTATTGATGTGATAAATCAAATTCCTGTTCTTAAAAAAAAGCAAATGTATCTATAATTCGGTATGGACGTGGAGAAATTCTCACTCTTTGCCAAAAGCTGATGATATGATCTTGTACCTAGAAAATTACAAAGATCCAACCAAGTGTCTAATGGGATTTCAAGACAGATACAATATCCCAGGATATAAAAAACAATGTACTCAGATGGGGGGCCATCATATATGCTAACAATACTCAAACTGAGAATAAAATCAAGGACACAATTTGCTTCGCAATAGTGTCAAAAATAAATAAATAAAGGACCTTAAAATATATTTCACAAAGGATAGGAAGAATCTCTCCAGAGATAACTATTAAACACTGTGAAAAAAATTACAGATGATGTGAACAGAGAAAAGAACTAATGCTGTTCAAATGCAGATACTACCTGAAGTAATCTAAAGATTCAATGAAATCCCTATTGTAATATGAACATCGTATTTTCTAGATCTTGAAAAAAATAGTTTTATGCTTCTTTTGGAATTAGGAAAACAAACAAACAAGCAAAAAAAAAAAAAAAAAGAAATGGCCAATGCAATTCTCCAGAAGAAGAACAAATCTGGAGACTCCATTTTACCAGACATTAGATTATACAACAAGTATATAATGATGAAACAGCAAGATACTGTTGTAACATTAAAGTCATAGATCAATGGAATAGAACAGAGAGTCTAGACATGAAACCAGCCTTATATTTTCATAGTATCTTTGATGAAACACACAAAACCATAGATTGTGGAAGTGAATTCCTATTAAATAAATGGTGCTGGGAATGCTGGTTAGTCACATGTAAAAAAGCTGAAACAGAAGCTGCGCCTCTTACCATTCACAATAGATAAATGATTTAAACCTAAGACACACAACTATAAAGACACCAGATTAAAGTGTGGGAAAAGCTATTAATCTTTTCAGTTTAGAAAATGCTTTGTAAAGAATACAATTCTGGAAATCACAGCAAAAACAAAATTAAACAAATGAGATTGGATCAAGTGAAAAAGTTTCTGCAGACCTAAATGATATAACATAGCAAAAAGACAACCTATTGGATGGGAAAAGACATGTGCACGGTACACATTCAACAAAGAAACAATAACCAGAACTTACAAGAACCCAAGCAAATCAATAAGATTGAACAACTTCTTTAGAAAGTGTGCAAGGGACATGAACACAACCTTTATGGGAATAGTCTACTGGACTATAAGTACCTGAAAAATGCTCATTGTTCCTAATCATCAAGGAAATGCAAATAAATACAATATGGAGACATCACTATGCCCACTAAGAATGGATGATGTCATAAATTTCCAAGACATCAAATGGTGCACAGATGTCGAGAGAAAGGAACACTCAGGGACTGCTGGTGAGAGTGAAAACTACTTACAACATCTTGGGAAAGTAGTATGGAGATTCCTCCAAGCACAAAAAGTAGTCCTACCATTAGATTCTGTCATTCCACTACTTGGTATTTACACAAAAGAAACAAAAAGATATTTTATCATAAAGATATTTACAATTCAATGTTTATAGCAGCACAATCTGCAATTACAAAGATGTGGAAACAATGGAAATGACCTCCAACACATGAATGTATTAATAGATTATGGTCTGTGTAAACCACAGAATACAACTCTGCTTCAAAAATTATGGGGTTTAGGGCGGCACCTGTAGCTCAAAGGAGTAGGGCTCCAGCCAAATATGCCGGAGGTGGCGGGTTCAAGCCCAGCCACTCCCCAAAACAGCAAAAAAAAAAAAAAAAAAAAAATATATATATATATATGTATATATATATATGCGGTTTGTGTGCAGTGTCTGTGGCTCAAAGGGGTAGGGTGCTGGCCCCATATGCCAGAGGTGGTGGGTTCAAACCCAGCCCTGGCCAATAACTGTGGAAAAAAAATGGGGTTTCGTATCTTTTGTAAAAAGCTAGATAAAATTGGAGTCCATTCTCATAAGTATGACAACAATGCAAAAACTAAAACCACATTTAATAAGCGCTAAATTTGGACTAGTAAATAAGCACCTAAATGCACACATTAGAGGAAAAAGTAATTGAAACTCAAGTCAGTGAGACGGGGATAGGGCATATGTAAATTTCCATGCAACAGGTACACTGCATGGGTATATTGCATACTTCTTAGGTATACACACAATTCAAATTTTAACCCTGTAAAAATCAACTACAGAACCTAATCATATCTATCCGCATATTAATCTAATCATATCTATCCCCATATTAACAAAGGAACCTAGTAAGGAAAAAAAGTCACTTTCAGGTGTGTCTTGGTGTGTTTCAGTGAACAGAGAAGCCAAGAACACAAAACAATTATAGCTTGGACCCAGTACATCCTCCATGTTGTGTTAAGCGAGACAGAGCCAAATCCTGGTTCTAAAACATGTGATAACAGCACCATCACAACTCCATGGATTCCTTAACTTACCTTCTCTTCTGATTCGCATGGTGCCTGTTCAGAGCCAGGGCCTCTTTCAGATCTAAACTCAATGGCCAGGGATTGGCAGTGATACAGCACACTGGTAATTCTGCTTTGCCTTCAAGAGATCTGCCTCCTTTCTTAGCCAGAAAGGTCTTTATCTTTATACGACTTCATGGAATGGAAGTAAAAGGATGCCATCTGCAACCATGAAGATGCATTCCTCCCACTATTTGAACACCTCTAAGAACAATAAGATGAATGTTTTTCCAATGAAGGCATTTGGAGATGTAGTAGTGCAGCCAAGATGAAGTGCCAGGGTGGGCTGGGCAGAACAGAGGATGGATGAGGATGAAGAAAATAAAGATTGAGACGCAGAAGTTTTTGGTTGTTTTCCTACTGAGAAGAGATCCATAGCTCCATCTTCAGAGAAGAGTTCCATAGCTCCATCTTGAGCAGTAACAAATACTCAAGAGAGCACAGGCTCTGCAGTCAGAAAAACAGCCCTAGAGTTTCCTTTCTGCCATACACTCCTAAAGTGTACTTGCACAAGTTACTTTAACTCTTCAACTCTTAGTCTTCACATAGTCGAATGGAAATATTAATAACTGCTGTCTTCTCAAGATCAAAACTACTTGTGCGAATAAAAATGCTTCTAACCTCCAAAACATGTGAAAAAGTGTGAGCTACTTAACTCTACTACTGCACAGGAATGAAGCCCAGTTAATGTCATACCATCCTCCATTATACCATCCTCAAATTCTTATGATTGAGGCTATATACTAAGGAATTCAACATGGGACATATGACATTATTCATAATGTGAGTAGTTGTATCCGGCAAGGGCTTTAGGGTTGACCTCAGGTAAGTGAAGACCACTTACACATACAGGAGTAGAATGTCAGTGAAGTGGGAAGTGTGAGTGAAGAAAACACAGTATTAGCCCATAGTAGAGAATATTTGCAAGATGGAGCAAGTGGATGATGGGTCTCTAAAGGAGAATGAGAAGAAAACAGCCTGGTGACATGAGGTTCACATTGATGAACTCCGCCATCTTTAAGGCTGGGGTATCTTCACAAGCCAGTTTCCAGATACTGGGATTTCACACAAGGTATTCCACTTCAATGAGGCCCCAGATGGGCAATGGGAAGGTGACAG
This sequence comes from Nycticebus coucang, assembly GCF_027406575.1. NCBI lineage: Eukaryota > Metazoa > Chordata > Mammalia > Primates > Lorisidae > Nycticebus > Nycticebus coucang. The sequence goes on along the minus strand of NC_069800.1, from coordinate 4,586,703 downwards.
TGGTGAGAAAGATGCCCTGAATGAAACTAAATATGATCTCCCTTGTCTAATATGGTGCTCATTCTGTGGTTCTTGATAATGATGTAGTGTAGAGAGTATCATGTGGTAACAAAGCAGTTGTAGCCCATCTATGGGTATAGAAAACACTCAATACAATCCAGGAAATGGTGGAAAAAGAGCTTTGACACTCAGCCTGGATAAAAAACAGTGTGTCACCTTCCAATCCTACAGAAAGGAAAAACATGTCAAAATGAAATGAGCAGCACAAGAAGAAGGATGTGGTGTAGGGTGAAGCTGAGTGAGGAGATAATAGCTGGTAGGATGAGAAGCATCCTCCCAAAGGACAAATGCAGACCAAAAGCAAAACAAAGAACCTCATCTCCAGGCTGTGTGTAGGGTGCCTGAAAAATAAATTGAGTCACCACCAAGAGATTCCTCATAGCTTTGAGACAGTACAAACTTGAAACCCAAGAGATTCAAGACACAAGAGTCTTAACCCCAAAGTCACATTACCATGCTTTTTCCTGAAGACTCAATGGGCTGTGTTTGAAAAAGTGATAACCTACTTTTTCAAGAGCAAAAGTCAGATCTTTATCAAAACACTAGTAGTAAAAAGTTTCTATTTCAGAATCTACCAATTACTTAACTGAAGAAAGAAATGTTTTCTAAAGTCTTCTGTAGAAAGATCAATGTTTAAAGACATTCAAAGTCTTCTGAAGTTAGACCACTTTTATTTTGGATATATTCTCTTTGAGCATATTTTTGTTTTAAACACAAACTAACACATTTAATAAGCAGGCAAGACAGATGCTACTAATCCTGAGAAGTAGGATATCAAGAGCGACCATTTTCTTTTCCATCGCATTTTTTATTCGTGACGTCTTTGAAGTTACCCAAAATTCTTGAAACATGATTTTCTCTCCTGTGGATGCATGAATGGACTGCTTCCTAGAATGAAGTTGGGAAGGCTTGTGATTGAGAAATGGTGTAGAGATGGCCACTCACTTACACTGAACATTTCACATTGTTTTATTCATCAACAGACATAGTCGTACTCTTAATTTTTTGATTAACTATGTTTTTTTTAAGTTCAGATTAATATGGGAGCACAGTTAAGTTACATGGTTCACATAAGTAAGGTTAAAGTCTGAGTTGCAAATGTGTCCTTCAAACAGGGGTGCAATGCACATGTTGAGTGGGAATTTACCAGACTTCTTCCTTGAATCCCATTGAGTTTTTCTCTCATAGGAGCATGTATTAATCTAATGGTGCACTTTAGGACTAAGTACATGTGATGTTTGTTGTTGATTCTTGTGACACTTCACTAAGGAGCCTGGCTTCCAATTACATCCATGTGTTGCAAAAGATACAAAATATCCACCTTTTGTTAGTGTAGAATAGCATTCCATGATACATATAAATATTCCAGAATTTATGACTCCATGTGTTGAAGGTCACTTGGGTTATTTCCACATCTTCATGATTGTGTATTGTGCTGCTATAAACATTCAAAGGCTGGTATCTTAATAAAATGTGCCTTTATTATCTTGGGAAAATTTCTAGTAATGGGATTCATATAAAATAGTAGGCCCATACTTAGCTCTTTTAGGCCTCTTCATACTACTTTCCATATGGGCCATAGTAGTTGCAGTTCCATCACGAGTGCATGAGTATTGCTTTCTTTCTGCACCCATGCCAGCATCTGCTGCTTTGAGACCTTGTGATTGGGGTATTCTCACTGGGGACAGGTGCAATCTGAAATCTTAATGGTTTGGATTTATATTTCTCTGATAATTAATGACAAAGAGCATGTATTCACAATTAGTTTTTCCATTAATCTGTTTTAGTGAGACAAGTTTCTATTCTTCTCTCTTGCTCAGTTAATAAAATTATTTAATCTTATTGATTTTCTTGACTTGCCTATATATTCTGGTTATTAGTCCTTTGGTGATGTCTAGTATCTTTTTCTGGAATGGCCACTAGAGTTAATCTCATATTACTGTTGATGTCCTGAATATCATCAAAATGTTTTCCTTTCAATGTTTTCATTACCTTCACAGAAAGGAATAAGTCATAATGGACAGATGAGACAAGTAGGGAGGATGATGAAGATCAGGAGGAAGAGGGGGAGAAAGATGAAGAAGAGGAAGAGGAAGAGGAGCAGGAGGAGGAGGAGGAGGAGGAGGTGGAGGCCAAACCAAGAGTGAAAATGATGTTGCTCACTATTAACTCCCTCACAGACAGTGCTATGTGATCTGGTGCCTTGTCATCATGGAAGAGCTATGACTTTTTGGCTACAAATTCAGACCTTTTCTGTTGAATTTTTTTATCTAGCCTTTTTAATACTTCCCAAACTCAACTTGGTAAACCATTTGTTCATTTTTTTAACAAATTCATACTGAATAATTACTCTGAGATCAAAAACTTTAGCAACATCATTTTCACTCTTGGTTTGGGCTCCTCCTTTACTTTCTCCTCTTCCTCCTCCTCTTCCTCATCCTACTCTTCCTCCTCTTCCTCTTCATCCTACTCTTCCTCCTCCTCTTCTTCCTCCTCCTCATCTTTTCCCTCCACCTCCTCTTCCTCCTCTCCTCTTTCTCCTCCTTCTCTTCCTTCTCCTCCTCCTCCTCCTCCTCTTGTTCCTTCTCTTCCTTCTCTTCTTCCTCCTCCTAATCTACCTCCTCCAATTCCACTCCTGCTCTTCTTTCTTTCACTCTTTTCTGCTCATTTCAGCTCCTCCTCCTCTTTATGGTCATCCTCCTTGTTCTCCTCTGCATCCTCCTCTTCTTGTGGAGAATTGCCTGACTTCTGTTGTGCACTTTGACGCTTATTTTCAGGCTTGTATTGGTATTTCATTTTATTTTTCAGCAGTGATAAAACAACCCCAATCCTGGATTGTTTGCAAACATATTTTTCAGAACAATTATACTATGTATTTTTTTCTAATTTTACTTTTGCTGCTTTAAAGTCATTGGTATCTGCAAGGAGAACTACAACTTCCAGGTTCTTAGGATTTTCAATAGTATAAAATAATATTGTTTTCTAAACTTTTACCCAGTGAATGAGCAGGAAGAGGAGGAAGAAGAGAAAAAGGAGGAAGATGAGGAAGAGCAAGAGGCGGAGGAAGTGGAAAAGGAAGAGGAGGAATAGGAAGAGGGAGAGGAGGAGGAAGAGGAGGAACACGAGGAGGAAGAGGAGGAGCAGGAAGAGGAGGAAGAAGAGGAGGAGAAGGAGGAGTCCAAACCAAGAGTGAAAATGATATTGCTAATGTTTTTAATCTCAGATTGATTATTCAGTATGAATTACTAAAAAATTAAAAATGGTTCACCAAGTTGATTATTGGGGAGGATTAAAAAGTTTAGATAAAAGAATGCAATGAAAAAGGTCTGAATTTTTAGCCAAAAAGTCATGGCTCTTCCATCATGAAAAAGCACCAGTTCACACAGCACTGTCTGTGAGGGAGTTAAGAGCAAGCAACATCATTTTCACTCTTGGTTTGGACTCCTCCTTCTCCTTCTCCTCTTCCTCCTCCTCTTCCTCCTCCTCCTCTTCTTCTTCCTCCTCCTCCTCTTCCTCCTCCTCTTCCTCCTCATCCTTCTCTACATCTTCCTCTTCCTTCTCCTCCTCCTCCTCTTCCTCCTCCGTATCTTTTTCCTCCTCCTTCTCCTCCTTTTCCTCCTCCTCCTCTTTCTCCTCCTTCACCTTCTCTTCCTCCTCTTCTTCCTTCTCTTTCTTTTTTTCCTCCTCCTAATCCACCTCCTCCAATTCCACTCCTGCTCTTCTTTCTTCCACTCTTTCCTGCTCATTTCAGCTCCTCCTCCTCCTCCTTATGGTCATCCTCCTCGTTCTCCTCTGCATCCTCTTCTTGTGGAGAATTCCCTGATTTCCATTGTGCACTTTCATGCTTAGTTTCAGGCTTGTATTGGTATTTCATTTATTTTTTTTTTAAGCAGTGGTAAAACAACCCCAAACCTGGATTGTTTGCAAACATGGTTTTCAGAACAATTATAATATGTATTTTTGTCTAATTTTACTTTTGCTGCTTTAAAGTCACTGGTATCTACAATGAGAACTACAACTTCCAGGTTCTTAGGATTTTCAATAGTATAAAATAATATTGTTGTCCAAACTTTTACCCAGTGAAGGAGCAGGAAGTGGAGGAAGAAGAGAAAGAGGAGGAATATGAGGAAGAGTAAGAGGCAGAGGAAGAGGAAAAGGAAGAGGAGGAATAGGAAGAGGGAGAAGAGGAGGAAGATGAGGAGTAGGAAGAGGAGGAAGAGGAGGAGGAGAAGGAGGAAGAGGAAGAGAAGGAGGATGAGGAAGAGGAGAAGGAGGGAAAAGATGAGGGAAAGGAAGAGGTGGAGGAGAAGAAGGAAGAGGAGGGTGAAGAGGAGGAGGAGGAAGAGGAGGAGGAAGAAGAAGAAGAGGAGGAGGAAGAGGAGAAGGAGAAGGAGGAGTCCAAACCAAGAGTGAAAATGATGTTGCTTGCTCTTAACTTCCTCACAGACAGTGCTGTGTGAACTGGTGCTTTTTCATGATGGAAGAGCCATGGCTTTTTGGCTAAAAATTCAGACCTTTTTCATTGCATTCTTTTATCTAAACTTTTTAATCCTCCCCAATAATCAACTTGGTGAACCATTTATTACTTTTTTAGTAATTCATACTGAATAATCAATCAGAGATTAAAAACATTAGCAATATCATTTTCATTCTTGGTTTGGACTCCTCCTTCTCCTCCTCTTCTTCCTCCTCTTCCTCGTCCTCCTCTTCCTCAGCCTCCTCTTCCTCCTCCTCATTGTGTTGAATGGCCTGACTTTGTGCACTTTCATGCTTAGTATCAACCTTTTCCAACTTTTTATCCTCTGTCTTGATTTCTTCATGGAAGTTAGATGTATTTTCTCAAGATAGGAGCTGTTCAGCTTCACTTTTTGTTTGCAAGTCAGGAGAAGATTTGATTCCTCCATCAAATACGAACTGTACTTTGCAGGTTAAAGAATGCTACATTGTCAGAAATTTGTTGAAGTGCATTCAAGATAGGAACTCTTCATCTGGCCTACAAAGTTTCTGCTGGGAAATCAGCTCCCAAGTAGCTAGGGCTACAGGTGAGTCACAGCTGTTAATGTGATAGAATTAGCCTTGTAGAACAAGGTGGAGCTTATACAGGACAGCTTAGAGCATTTTCTATTTTTTTTTTTTTAACATATGCTGCAGCTGTGGACAAGTGCCAGACAGAATCTTGGCAGGATTCTGTGGTGGAATATCTCTGCACATTGTTACATCCATCAGCTTGTCTTTAGGAGGCTGGTCCACCTGAACTAAAGGTCATACAGGAGGCTCTGAAGCTCATTTAGAATTCAAGGGCATCAAGGCCAGAGTCCAGAGACATTATAAGCGAGTCAATGCTTCAATTGATTTGGACCATTTTCTTTGATTCATCACACTGTGGGCCAGCAGCACAGTCGCTTTTTTCTTCAAGCTCTCACATGAGGAAGCATTGCTCTCTGGAAAGCTAGATTTATCTGTCAAAAAATCAAACAGGATTAACACTCGTACTTAGCACGAATAAACCCATATTTCCTTAGAAATGAACTATAATGCTTAGTTTTATTGTCTTTTTAGGTAATGTATTTCAAATCCTACTGCCAATAAAGAAACTATTACAATATTACCACAGGTGTTAAAATGGGAAATGCCTGTTGAGGTGTACTAGATTTATCTTAGGTCCTGATGAATGGTCTTTCTCTATGCAAAATTTTCCCAAACAATGAAAATGTCATTAGACTAAGTGGTAATAACAAAATAAAAGTAAAAAAATAATTCCATATACCTAGTTCTGCATAAGAATATACCTTCTAACATGGGTTGCTGGATGTTAAACATAGCTTACTCTTGGGAAATCCATTGACTAAGTCTATCAGTTTCTTTTGCTCAAGTTTCTGTAATATCCATTACCTCATTTCATATTTACAGTAATCATAAAGAAACTTTCATCCACATTTTTTAGATTAAGATATTGATGCTCAGTGGCATAAAACAATTGGCCAAAGATAACATAACTAGCAGTTAGTGATATAGGAATTCGTAACCTGGAGGTTTCTTTTGTCTTTAATTTTAACATCTGCTTATCTGGGAATAATGCAAATTGTTGTCAAATGATCTCATAGCACAGTAAAATTCTGAGAAGTGTCTCAAGAATCAGGGAGCGGAAAAAAGAAAAATAAGAACAGCAGTCCTGCCTCTACTAATTCTGAGCTTTCTATTCCAGTTTCAACAATATATACGACATATATTAGAATTTCTTAGCTGGGCATTGTGGTGGGCATCTGTAGTCCAAGCTACTTGGAAGGCTGAGACAAGAGAATCACCTAAGCCCAGGAGTGGGAGATTGCTGTGAGCTGAGATGTCACAGAACCCTACTGAGGGTGATAAATTGAGAGACTATCTCAAAAACAAAAATTTCTTATAAAGTTTAATTTTTCAAAAAAAAAGTTCAAACCATCCTACTGTAGCATGCTGCCTCTGATAACTTATGAAAGCTAGGAACTTATCACACACCTTATTTAACTCTACCATCCTGTTAAATACCCTGACCTGTTAGCAGGCCTTCTAAGAAATGATGGGAAACCCAGGGCTCTGTTGAGCCACATACCAGGCTTGCTTTCCTTCAGCTTGCATGGCTTTGAAGAAAACAACTGTGACAGCATCTTCAGAGACATGAGTCAATTTTTCATAAAAAAGCAACCCAATTATTGACAGTACCTGAGGGTTTTTCTTGAGTATTTTATATTCCGGATGACTCTCCAAACAGGGCAGTGACGTGTCCTCCAAAGATGTTGCGGCAGTTTTTTATCACAAATTCCACAAGCTGATTAACGTATAAAAAGAAGCATTTATTTTCATATAACATGTTGATAAATAGCATTTTATATAGTAGACTTAAATTTAAGAAAGTGCATTCTATTTAACTTCTATAAGACATTGTCTTTAAGACTAAATACCTTCCATTTCCTTTACAAATGGTGATTCAGTTCCCCAGAAAGTATAATACAAAAACTTCATTACCTTTTCTGCAGAGGCCATTTCTTCTCTGCTTGCAGAAGGATGCCAGATAATACTTGGAGCCATACACACCCCTAAGTGTAAAGCATCCATTTCATTTGCCGCGGAGAGTTCAGCGATATTACTTAAGACCAGGAACACGTACCGTAAGAGCACAACGTTTGCTCTTGGTAACTGGTCTAATAGCCTAAATACAGAAAAATGCACTCGGTAAGCAAGGCAATTTATTTCAATCTTGTAAAGGCAGGCAACACTAACTTTGCATGAGGTACAAGGCAAATAGGAACCCAGCTCAGATACCCAAGTTTCAGTTAATGTGGAACCCAATAAAGTGAGAACTGCAGGGAGACAATGAGAAAAGAAACACTGGAGATTTGGGGGGGGGCATATTTATACACTGTCTTCACAACACAACGAAAACTTAGTAGAATTCAGATAAGTGTCATTTATAAACGAATAGCCTTCATGAAATACTTCCCTGAAACTAGCTCAATATGTTGAAGCTTAGGTAAATCTTGCAACATTTAGATTACTCTCAACCACAACCCACCAAAACCTTTCTGATGAAATTAAACAGTAATTAATTTTAAATTGCTCCTTTATTCTTAACTGGCAACACAGAAATGCTGTCTCTAGGTGAAGAACCAAATCCCAGCTGTAAAGACCACCCGGTCCATTCTGAGAGTTCATTGTCTGTCCACCATCTTCTGTGGTTGATTTTGTTCCAAATATTGCCTCATTCCTTTTTTTTTTTTTTTTTTTTGAGAAAGAGCCTCACTATGTCACCCTGGGTAGAGTGTTGCAGTATCAGTTGTCAGTTGTCACAGCAACCTCAAACTCTTGGGCTCAAGCTACTCTCTTTGTCCAGCCCTTTAAGCAGCTGGGACTACAGCCACTTGCCACAATGCCCAGCCATTTTTTTCTTTTTTTTGGCAGGTGTTTCGCCATTGTTCAGCTGGCCCAAGCCGTGTTCAAACCTGGATCTTTCAGTGCGTGTGTCCAGCGCCATAACCACTGTGCAACAGGATGCAGAGCCAAATCTTACCTCCTTTCTATCACTTTTTACATATGTGTCACGTTTTCATTACTTTCTTTTCTACTATTCTCATTTGGTAATTGCTAAGAGATTCTTTTTTTCTTTTCTTTTTCTCTCTCTTTTTATCTCTTAACAATTTTTTTTATTAAATCATAACTGGGTACATTAATGCGTTTATGGGGTACAATGTGCTGATTTTGTGTACAATTTAGAATGCTTACATTAAACTGGTTAACATAACCGTCACCTCACTTTCTTAATGATAGTGTTAAGACATTTATACTCTACTCTTAATTGATTGACATGTACCCTTGCAATATACACCCTAGGTGAAGTTCCACCAATTACCCACCCTCCACACGTCCTCTTCCCTTCCTTCTCCTCACTCTCCTCTTCCCTCTTTCATTCTGGGCTACAGTTGTGTTTACCTGATTATTTACCAAAATATTGTGTTACTCCTACTCAGAAAACATGGACAAGCTGTTATTCATGATTGTTGCTTTTTTAATAAAAGAATCTGCAACCTGAGGAAAACAAGCATGTCTGACTCCTTTTGTACAAATCACATAAAAGACTTTCTTCAGCATAACAGTCTGAAAAGAAGTATAATTCCTTTGAGGAGGAATTATGCAGGACTTTCAAATGGACCAAAAGATTACGGGGTGTATTCTATATAAAATAAGGCATCTAGTAAACGCTTTGGGGATACTATGGGATCCTTAAGCCTTTTCACAACTAGGACTGTTTACATCTCTGTCAGTTGAAGATAATTGTTAGCAGTGTACATAAAACATGGCAAAAGAATTGAAAAATCTGTGTGGTAGAGAGTCAACAGATTTCTCTGAACACTTGCTCTGGTAGAAAGGGGGATATTTGCATCATTTTGTAAATTTATTTCAGTATTTCTGACTCAATTTGGTTCAAATACGTAAGGTTTCATAATGTGCAATCTATAAAGATGGCTACACTATCTTACTGATTTCCTTATTAATTATTAATTTAACTAAAAGCATTGATATGCATTTATTTCATATTTTCACGAGAGACATAGTATTTTATTTTATCTCACTTTATTTTATTTGTGTATGTATGTATTTATTTATTTATTTTGAGACAGAGTCTCACTATGTCTCCCTTAGTAGAGTGCTGTGGCATCACAGCTCACAGCAACTGCACAGCCTTGATCTTAAGCAATTCTCTTGCCTCAGGCTCCCAAGAAACTCCTCAGGCACTCAACACAATGCTGGGCTATTTTTGTTGTTGTTGTTGTTATTGTTGTTTGGGACAGGCCAGGTTTGAACTTGCCAGTCCTGGTGTATGTGGCCATCGTTCTGGCCTCTGAGCTATAGGGTCTGAGCCAACATAGCCTTTTAAAAAATATTTATCTTTTAATGGTACATAGGATAAATACATATATGAATGATATGTGTATTATAAATATAGATAAATGATATTGTGAACAATGACCAAACAAATATGTAGAATTTGATGCTATCTAAATGGCTTACACCAAAACCTAATGGAAGTGGAGTTATGATTATGCCACATGGCTTAGTTTCTGGTATCTTCAATATCTGTACTATGTTCCAACAATCCCTAAAAGTATGCATATAATTCATATTTAAAAGATGTTCAAGGAAAAATATCTATACTAAACAATAACATGCACGTAAATGATAATGAGTGTCCTGAATTTTCACAGAACGCACACTCTTTAGTCAGAGTAAATAAACATTTCTTTTCTATTCTCTTATCATGTTGGATATATCCAAGCAAGGACTATCGAATTGGTCCCAAAATTTCCCTTGGCACGAGAAGAAACAATTTACTTTTTGTGATCATACTGACACTATACATCTCCCTTTTTTACTGACATGACTCAAGAAGCTGAGCTGAGTGATTCTCTGCTTTGTTCCCACGATATTCTCTAAATATCTCTTTTATAGGACAGATTATACTGCACTGACAGTAATTTCTTGGTTTATCTATCTTTCCCAAACTGAATTTCTTGAGAAGAGGAAATAAGTCATTTTCTCTCTATGACTTCAGTTCAAGAATTAATAGAGATGTTTAATTACTTTGATATTTAGCAAAATTAAGATCATAAATTGTAGCCTGTGTTATGCTGCATTAATTCACTTCCAAAAACCACAGTTGACTCCCCTTTCTGACTCTTCCATGCAAGTTTCAATTTGCAAGTCTTATTGGGGTTTCTGTCAGGGTTCCATTTGATTGTGTCTGTAGAGATTTTACATTTCTTCATTTTTGTGTCTCTCAAAAATTTCATAGTGACCCACATAACAGCTAGTGAATTAATGAATAATAGCTCTTTTTATTCATTAAAAGTCAGGTACACAGAAGGGGCACAATGTTCAAGCATTCCATGCTTATAGGATTAGTGAGAAAACAATGACAGTGAAAAGCTAATAGAAGCCAACTTCTAACCTGCTGCCCATGAATATAACTTTGAGTTTTAGTAGACAAATTATAAAATGTAAGGTATAAAATTAATTTTTGAGACATAAATGTTAAAATAATTACCTTTTAATTTTTTCAATTTTCTGTCTGTCGCTGCTTTTCTCCATTACGGACAGCCACTCGTGGTAGAGCCTTTTTGCAACAATGCTTTCCGGAATGTTTTTTAGAAAATCCTTACACAGAGGAAAAACAAATGTGTTAAGGCATTATTCTCATATCAAGTATATGCCAGAGAAGCCAGAAAGAATATAACTTGTTTCAAAGTTTAGTGAAGTCCTCCCTTCCACGAACTACACAGAATTCTGTGCCAATTCACCACTGACTTTTCAACAAAGAAATGAATGCTTTGATTTTTTTTTTCCAAATAAACCCGTAGGAATAACTAAAGTCAGAATAACTGTGGGAAAGCTAAAGGACTCTCTATTTGGGTGGAACCTCCTCTGTGTACACATTTTAGCAGACTTGTACGACATCCTATGTTCTGGTGTTAAGGTGGTCTTCATGCCATCAGTATATGATATGGGAATGTTAAAAGAGCAAGTTTGACTTCACTTTACTGTTTATTCTTTTTCTGTTATGTTCCATTAGTTTCAAAACCGGTTCCTCTTCTGTGTCCCTCCATTGTATAAGTATGAATGCACTCCTCTACAATTGTTAGTGATGTAAGTTACTAACTACACTGGTGATTATATCCTTGGTGATTATCCCTTTTTATGATCATGTTGTTTCTGACCCTCACCTGCGAGTCCCCCTCCCTACATTACCTTAGGAGATTGTAGATTGTATTTTTTTGTGAAAGTGAATTACTAAGTGCTCTTGTGATCATAGCCTAATAAACTGACTAACACACCTCACTCTCTGTTGCTTTCGCTTCTGGAATTATGCATGCTTGAGCCCTGAAAAAGTTATGCCTTCTAAAATTCAGAGCCTCACTCAATTCAGGGTTGCACTCAGAAACTTCATTTTAAGACACTGGGGCAGTTGCCAGCCAACTCTTCAATAAAAGTTCTCCTCTTTAATTTGACTTGTCTGGTGGTGTGGTCTTTGAGGGGACTCCTGGACATGACATTATAGAGATCCCAGGGAGGTTCTCCAGACACTGACACTGCCGATACTCAGGCGGCCTCCAGGGTGAGCTTTCATTAAAAGCCCCCTGGAAACTTTCCAGGGACCCTATAGTACCCAGTGCCCTGAGGAGAAAAGCTGACAATCACTCATAAATTCTGCCAAAGTCCACCTCCGCAGGGAAGAAATTTAAACACCTATATCTGCCTAGTGTCTGCAAACATGAGTGTAACAACTTGTGTACATTTCTTGTTGTGCTTATTTGTTCTCGTAAACCACTGTGATAATATATAACTGTTTGTTGTATTTGTTTGTTGTGAGTTGTGTAGGGCCTTTAGGAACCTCTGAGGGAAAGCCAAAGGGGATGGAGCTGTGGACAGGAACCCCAGGTTGCTGGGCTATTGGCCTGTCAGAGACTGTCAGAAGCGTGTGTCAGTAGAGCATCCCACCCCTGAAAATGCTAGAAGAAAAACCAATGGTGAGTTTTAGCCCAGCCAGAGACAGCAAGACATTTCTGCTGCTGAGACATCGTTGCTGTGGCCTCAGTCCATGGGGAAATTGGGGTTCAGAGGGCAGGTGAAAAGGGACTTTGATTTCTATCCTCAAGAATGATGACTGAGGTTGGTCCTGTAAACCTGTGAGACAGTAACCTCATACTCCCGGGCTTTGGGCCTGTCAGAAGCAGGAACCATGGGTTACTGAGCTATTGGCCCACTGGGGGCTCCCACAGAACACTGGGATGCTGATGGGGACCCCAAACCACAGTTACACAAAAGTACATATTTTAGTTCATTCCTGTTCCATTTATGTCTTATGCATTTAGTTAATATATTTTAGTTTGTACTTTTGCTTTTTTACAACATAGTGTTTTCATCACCAAAACCAGACTCACCCCTAAGCTGTCTTTTCAAACATTTGAAGGATATTTTTCCACAGACAGAGTTCTCCAAGGAACACCTTAGGACCCTTTCTGAACTTGAGTGATGAGCTTTTCATGTGGGATGCCCCCCTATTCATTCACAGGTGCTTTTGAGCCTTTTCTCTAACAAGTTTAGAAAACAGCCTCAGAGAATCTAGTAAAGATGACTGGTGGAGTTGGATGAGACCACCTTGGGAGGGAGAGTTCAGATGCACTTGGTGGTTTCTGCTAATCCTCCAGGTCCCCTTGATGAGTCTTCAGGGAGTCAAACACAGGGAGGAACTGGCATGCAGGAACAGGCACCTATACAGGCAGACGTCTAAGACAAGGTAAGATCCATCTGGGGTTCCCACAATTTGGGTGGAAGAGGGGGGTCTGATCAACCTCTGAGTCTGTTGAGTGGTGTACGAGTGTGTGTATTGGTTCTGAACGTATAGAAATGTGAGAGTAAGTGTGGATTAATAGACATAGTTCATGTCAGGCCCTTGTCTGTCTTGTTGTTTTATGTCATTTGTTCAGGGTTCATGGGAAAATTGGTCTCGGCCTGAAACAAACAGTCTTGGAGACATTTGTGAGTGGATTGCAGATCTTTTCATTCAAGGGATCCTTCAAGACTTTGCTCCTTCTGAGATCTCCTTCTTTACCTACTTGCTCTTATGTGTCCTACAACGTTCACCACTTGGTGTGCCTTTGACCTGGCAATCACTGGTCTCTTCATCCGTATTATTGCTATTTGGCTTGGTAGTGCTGCCCCTCCAGAGTAGTCCTCCAAATGGTGTGTGGCTCTGACTACTTGTTTTATCTCTTTGTGGCGACCTTGTTCATACTTCTGTCCCCACCCAGTGTATTTTTCCCAGCTAGTTCTAATTCTTCTGCATCTCCCTAGCTCGTTGATGCCTCATCCTCACCAGACTTTGGGTCCCTCTTTTTTCCATCATCTGGGGAAGACTCTTCCATAATAGCAGTAGCTCTTGACATGAGGCCCTCTCTTTTTCCTAGTCTAGGGAGGTCTCTATTGCAGGAAGTGATGACACTTTTGAACTACATAAAGACCCTGGAGACTTGTCTGTTCCATTCTCCCACTATTCAGAGTTATTACTCAGAGTATCTTTCCTTACAGGATTCTCACTCTTAGCATTTGCCCCATTGTGGTACTCTTGGTTCCCATCAGTCAAGAGAAAGGAATTGTGTAGTTTTTATAATATTATTATCCCCTGTTGCCTCCAAAATTTCCATCCTTTTGACTTGTTAGTACATGTATTTTGTCAGCCTATCACATTTCCTGTAAGCCTTCATTCTTATGCAGGCAACAGGGTTGTTGCCGGAATGGCAATGATGACTGGTTAGAAATTCAGACATATTAAAAGGAGTTCAGATTCCTTTCACTGCCTATAAAGACTAGCCCACTCCTTTTAATTGACACCTGCTATTAAAGGTGCCATTAAAGGACAAGAGAAGGCCACTCAACGTCAAGTAAGAATCTAAGGTATTTCAAAAAACATCAATGTCCTCATGTCACTCTAGTATTATAATTTTATTCTTGTCAGAGAAGTAATAAGAAAAAAAATAGATCGATTCCAAGGCATTGCCTGTTCTAACGTATCTTCCACTAGACATGTGCCTGGATGATTGTGATTCAGGCTTATTGTCACAAAAGCTAACCATTTAGGGGTTAGGCTGTTGAGTTTTCTAATTCCAAACTAATTTGAACTATTGCACCCATTTTAAAAGTCAGATAGAGAAGAGGAAAAGTTGTGATTTCAAAATAGGGCAATTCTTTTTAAAACCTCCATAGAGAACATACTCATGATTGCTCTTGAAGAACAACATTAAATCTTACAACTACCCTTGAATGAAAATAACTTGGAACCATCTTAACTAACTCTGCCACAGTTGGAATAACAACTTAGGAGAGGTTCTGAATTGCAGTCATGAACCCCCAGCACATGACTAAACATCTCTTGTCTTTCAAAGCAGAACCTAGGCCTCAGAAGAATTTCACAATTCATTTGAGCTGAGATTTCACAGGACTAAAGAGAAATGTCTCCTGAAAAGTCAGATGTATCCTAGTTAGCAAATCTCAAGCAATTTTTGTCCAATCACACTGGGAAGACTTATACTTCTATTTCAGTAAAACCAGAAGACTATGCTAATTAGTCGCATGTAAGCACTCCAATTTCTACGGATAATCAAGACATTGAATCCCATCATGACAAAATTGTATTCATGATTTGTGTACAAATGACTTAATAAAAAAAAACATGAGTGAAAAATTAAAAGAATACTTAAGTACCATTTCAAAACAGACTTAAAAATAAGAAAACAGAAGTTTACAAAGTTGTGGTGAAAAATATGTCCCTTTTCACAACCACTTAGAGAAAATGGGTGTAAAACGCAGTTGTACAATAAAACTTCAATTACCAAAATCCATTTAACCAGATTCTTCAATCATTATGATTCTTTTTTTTGCCCTTTTAAAAAAAAAATAATATTCTTGTCATTCGAATCACAATTTAGCACTTAAAATACCATTGTTCTTTGCAATAGCCTCAGCAATTTCGTACATTTTAAGAAGTGTATTTTTATGAAAAACAGTATGCTGAGAAGATAGTTTGAGATAGCCTGATTTTCTTAAAAACAGAGATGGAAGAAAACCTAATTTCATTAAGAACATTTATTATGCCAATGTACATGCACAATATACATATCCTTGACATATATAATTTGCTTAAAGGACCATGTATGTCTGTATTATATTCCAGGATGGAAGAATAAGTACAAACCCTTTGCAAAACTGAATACATGACAATAAATCAAGTTCTCCATTTTTTTGAGTGATATTTATTTGAAAATGTCTAAATCAGGATTTGTTGAAGAAGAGACATGGCCCATGTATGAAGAAATGTGATTGATCATAAAGTCATGAAGTAAGATTGTCTAACAAGAGGGCCACTCTGCTGAACTAGAGGTAGGCAAGATTCATTGTCATCATGTTTCCCTGAGATTCAGGCTGAGGGCTGGTCTCTAACACTGGCTCTGATTGATTCCAATCCTTTGGGAGATGAAGGCCTAAGAAAGTCCTGTAGAAGCTATTGCCAGGGACAGAAGCTGTGCTAAAAGCTGATTTTAGGTCTAGGTTTTCAAAAAATAAATACATGATCGACTTTTAATATTCTAAAACAAACAAACTTTCGATGCCAAATCCGATATCCAGGTAAATTGAGTTTCATTTATGATGGAGAAAATAAATACTTTAATGACATTCACATGTTGAAGAAATTTGCCATAACCAAAGCAACTCTTCAGGATATTCCCGGAACTATCCTCCATAATAATAAGCCCAATCCTGTACCACAAAAGTAAACTCATTCAGAAACTTTTGATCAAACTCCAACTTCCACAGTGGTGAAAGGATTAAAAATGTCTACTGGACTTTTGAAAAACTCAATACCCAAAATTTTACCAGACTTATCAATATTCTCCATTAATGTGAATGGCTTAAACTGTCCTCTAAAGAGGCAAAGGTTGGCTGACTGCATACAAAAACTCAGGCCAGATATTTTCTGCATACAAGAATCACATCTTACCTTAAAATTTAAATATACACTCAGTGTGAAATGATGGTCGTCCATATTTCAGGCAAATGGTAATCAGAAAAAAGCAGGTGTTGCGATTCTATTAGCAGATACAATAGGCTTTAAACCAACAAATGTAAGGAAGGATAAGAATGGTCACTTCATATTTGTTAAGGGTGATACTCAATATGATGAGATTTCAATTATTAATATTTAAGCACCCAACCAGAATGCGTCTCAACTTATAAGTGAAACACTAACAGACATGAGCAACTTGATTTCCTCCAGCTCCATAATGTCGGAGATTTCAACACTCTTTTGACATTGTTGGATAGATCCTCCAATAAGAAGCTGAGCAAAGAAATTTTAAAATTAAACCTAACCAACATTTGGATTTAGCAGACATCTACAGAATATTTCATCACAACAAAACTGAATACACATACTTCTCATCAGCCCACGGGACATACTCCAAAATTGATCACATCTTACGTCACAAGTCTAACCTCAGTAAATTTAAAGGAATAGAAATTATTCTTTGCATCTTCTCAGACCACCATGGAATAACAGTTGAACTCAGTAACAGCAGGAATCTGCATATTCATACAAAAACATGGAAGTTAAATAACCTTATGCTGAATGATAGCTGGGTCATAAATGAGATTAAGAAGGATAACCTGAAATTTTTAAAACAAACAACAATGAAGACACAAATTATCAGAACTTCTGGAATGCTGCAAAGGCAGTCCTAAGAGGGAAATTTATAGCACTGCGAGCTTTCCCCAAGAGAAGGAAAAGAGAGAAGTTAACAACTTAATGAGACATCTCAAGTAACTGGAAAAGGAAGAACATTCCAACTCAAGACCCAGTAGAAGAAAAGAAATAACCAAAATTAGAGCAGAATTAAATGAAATTGAAAAAACAAAAGAATTATACAACAGATCGATAAATCAAAAAGTTGTTTTTTTGAAAAAGTCAATAAAACAGATAAACCTTTGACTAATCTAACCAGGAAGAAAAGAGTAAAATCTCTAATTTCATTAATCAGAAATGACTAAGAGGAAATAACCATAGACTCCTCAGAAATTCAAAAAATCCTTAATGAATATTACAAGAAACTTTATTCTCAGAAATATGAAAATCTGAAGCAAATTGAAAAATACTTGGAAGCACCTCACCTTGCACAATTTAGCCAGAATGAAGTGGAAATGTTGAACAGCCCTATATCAAGTTCTGAAATAGCATCAACCATACAACATCTCCCTAAAAAGAAAAGCCCGGGACCAGATGGCTTCACATCAAAATTCTACCAAACCTTTAAAGAGGAAGTAGTATCTATATTACTCATCCTGTTCCAAAATATAGAAAAAGAACGAAGACTACCCAACACGTTCTATGAAGCAAACATCACCCTGATCCCCAAGCCAGAAGAAGACCCAACAAGAAAAGAAAATTATAGACCAATATCACTAATAAATATAGATGCAAAAATATTCAACAAGATCCTAACAAACAGAATCCAGCAACACATCTAACATATTATACATCATGATCAATTTGCTTTTCTCCCAGGGTCTCAAGGATGGTTCAATATACGTAAAACTATAAGTATAATTCAGCACATTAAACAAATTAAAAAACAAAGAACATATAATTCTCTCAATTGATGCAGAAAAGCTTTAGATAATATCCAGCATTCCTTCATGATCAGAACACTTAAAAAAATTAGAAAGGGGAAAGGGAGGGGAGGGAGGGGGGAGGGAGGGGGAAGGAGGGGCATTAATGGGATTACACCTGCCGTGCATCTTACAGGGGTATATGTAAATCCTAGTAAATGTGGAATGTAAAGGTCCATTTTCTTAGCAAAATAACTAAGAAAATGCTACAAAAGCTATGTTAACTAATGTGATGAAAATGTGTCAAACGAACTATGAACCAAGTGTATGGTGCCCCATGATCACACTAATGTACACAGCTATGGTTTAATAAAAATAAATAAATAAATAAAAAGAAAATTAATATAGCAGGGACATTTCTTAAACTGATAGAGGCCATCTACAGCATACACACAGCCAATATCGTATTGAATGGAGTTAAATTGAAATCATTTCCACTCAGATCAGGAGCCAGACAAGGCTACCCATTGTCTCCATTGCTCTTTAACATTGTAATGGAAGTTTAACCATTGCAATTAAGGAAGAAAAGGCAATCAAGGG
This sequence comes from Nycticebus coucang, assembly GCF_027406575.1. Classification (NCBI taxonomy): domain Eukaryota; kingdom Metazoa; phylum Chordata; class Mammalia; order Primates; family Lorisidae; genus Nycticebus; species Nycticebus coucang. The sequence continues at coordinate 4,568,355 of NC_069800.1, read as the reverse complement.
TATCCATATGGGGTCAGAAGAGATCAAACGTTCTCTCTTTGCAGATGATAAAATTGTCTATATGGAAAAGACCAGGATTCTACTACAAAACTCTTAGAAATAATCAAGGAATACAGGAGTGTCTCAGATTACAAAATTAACATTCATAAATCAGTAGCCTTTATATATACCAACAATAGTCAAGATGAAAAAACAGTTAAGTACTCTATTCCATTCACAGTAGTGCCAAAGAAGATGAAATATTTGGGAGTTTATCTAACAAAGGACGTGAAAGATCTCTATAAAGAGAACTATGAAACTCTAAGAAAATAAATAGCCGAAAATGTTAACAAATGGAAAAACATACCAGGCTCCTGGCTGGGAAGGATCAACATTGTTAAAATGTCCACACTACCCAAAGCAATATACAATTTTAATGCAATCCCTATTAAAGCTACACTATCATACTTTAAAGACCTTGAAAAAAATAATACTGAATTTTATATGGAATCAGAAAAAAACCTCGAATAGCCAAGACATTAATCAGAAATAAAAACAAAGCATGAGGACTCATGCTACCGGACCTCAGACTATACTATAAATCGATAGTGATCAAAACAGCATGGAACTGGCACAAAAACAGACAGGTAAATGTATTGAACAGAATAGAGAACCAAGAGATGAACCCAGCTACTTAGCATTATTTGATCTTTGAAAATCCAATTAAAAACATTTAGTGGGGAAAAGATTCCCTGTTTAACAAATGGTGCTGGGTGAACTAGCTGGCAACCTGTAGAAGACTGAAACTGGACCCACACCTTTCACCATTAACTAAGACAGACTCTCACTGGATTAAAGATTAAAACTTAAGACATGAAAATACTAGAAGAGAGTGCAGGGAAAACGTTTGAAGAAATCTGTCTGGGTGAGTATTTTATGAGGAGGACACACCGGGCATTTGAAGAAGATACAGAAATGCACTACTGGGACCTGATCAAACTAAAAAGCTTCTGCACAGCCAAGAACACAGTAAGTAAAGCAAGCAGACAGCCCTCAGAATAGGAGAAGATATTTGCTTGTTATGTTTTCTACAAAGGTTTAATAACCAGAATCCACAGAGAACTCAAACGTATAAGCAAGAAAAGAACAAGTGATCCCATCACAGGCCTGGCAAGGGACTTGAAGAGAAACTTCTCTAAAGAAGACAGGCACACGGCCTACAGACATATGAAAAAATGCTTATCATCCTTAATCATCAGAAAAATGCAAATCAAAACTACTTTGAGATATCATCTAACTCCAGTAAGATTATCCCATATCACAAAATCCCAAGACCAGAGATGTGGACATGGATGTGGAGAAAGGGAACACTTCTGCATTCCTGGTGGGAGTGCAAATTAATACATACCTTTTGGAAAGATGTTTGGAGAACACTTAGAGATCTAAAAATAGATCTGCCATTCAATCCTATAATTCCTCTACCAGGCATATACCCAGAAGACCAAAAATCACATCATAACAAAGATATCTATACCAGAATGTTTATTGCAGCCCAATTCATAATTGCTAAGTCATGGAAAAAGCCCAAGTGCCCATCGATCCACGAATGGATTAATAAATTGTGGTATATGTACACCATGGAATATTATGCAGCCTTAAAGAAAGATGGAGAATTTACCTTTTTCATGTTTACATGGATGGAGCTGGAACATATTCTTCTTAAAGAAGAATAAAGTATCTCAAGAATGGAAGAAAAAGTATCCAATGTACTTAGCCCTACTATGAAACTAATTTATGGCTTTCATATGAAAGCTATAACCCAGTTATAGACTAAGAATATAGGGAAGGGGAAGAGAGTGGGATGGGAAGGGGAGAATTTGTGGAGGGAGGGTGATTGGTGGGATCACACCTATTACAAGGGTACATCTGAAACTTAGTAAATGAAGAATATAAATGTCTTAACACAATAACTAAGAAAATGCCAGGAAGACTATGTTAACCAGTGTCATGAAAACATGTCAAATGGTCTATAAAACCAGTGTATGGTGTCCCATGATCACATTAATGTATACAGCTATGATTTAACAATAAAAAATAAAAATAAATTTAAAATAAACCAAAAAATAAATATATGGCACTTCTGAGTTTGTGGGGAAGAATGATTAAGTCCCAACTCTAATTATGAGGTTATAAAGTTTTCACTAATCATGATTGAAGCAAAAGAACCGTATAGAATACGAAATGTCATAAAGCTAAAAGAAAACCCAAATGTTCAAAACATTCTGACTCAGCATTCAAGGGGAAAAGAAACAGGGGAGAAAGTATGAAGAAGATATTTGCATGATAACTATGTACATGAAAGAAATTGTCAGTGATCTCAGCAATTTTTGGCTTGTGTTGGTAGAAGAATATTTCTGTATTAAGGTACAATTCTGTATCTATTTTCAAAAGTTTCACCCAAGGGCGGCGCCTGTGGCTCAGTAAACAGGGCGCCGGCCCCATATGCCAAGGGTGGCGGGTTCAAACCCAGCCCTGGCCAAACTGCAAAAAAAAAAATAGCTGGGCGTTGTGGCGGGCGCCTGTAGTCCCAGCTGCTGGGGAGGCTGAGGCAAGAGAATCGGGTAAGCCCAAGAGTTAGAGGTTGCTGTGAGCCGTGTGATGAAATGGCACTCTACCCCAGGGCGGTAGAGTGAGACTCTGTCTCTACAAAAAAAAAAAAGTTTCACCCAAGATTAATTTTGAAATCTTTACCTTCACCAGGAAGAGAGTGTGATAGTGGAGACATCATCATAAGCAAGGTGTTGGTTTTTGCAACATCTGTGAGTGGGTTTGGATTATTTTAGATTTGAATAAGATTGTGCTTTGTACATGGGGTAGGAGTAGCGGAAGTAAAGATGGGTTATTGTGAGATGAAAATTTAAAAAGCATATTTGATATGTCGTATCATTGGTGGTGGCTTTTAAGGTCTAAGGTTCCTTTATGATAAATTTTTTTTCATACATATTTGATTTTCAGTTTGCTATAGGTCTTTACAGACAAGAATAATTTTCATAAGGTAACAAAGAAAAGAAATATGCTGCTTCAGAGCTACACGGGGGGTGACAAACAGAGGATTTTTCCTACCTTTAGCACACATGCTAAGACGTAGGGATTTTCACGCCCAAGATCAATTTCAACTCCTGCATCCAGTTTTTCAATAATGTCTTTGCAGGAGTCACTGTCACCAGGGACCCAGAAGATGCCAGCCGTCAGGGGTCCCTTGGCGTTGAGGAAAAAAAGAACATCCTATGGGGAAGTAAAGAAAAAAAAAGGCACTTCATCTCCATGAACAAGGGGACAGGTACATGCCCTCTTTGGCCCCCAGAGTCTGGGATGTGCTAAGATAAAGGCACTGAAGGACTAGATCCAGACAGATGGCTAGAAGGATTAAACTCAATTTCTTTTGAGAGCAGAATGGTAGTTACCAGGGTAAGAGTGGTAGTGAGGTTAGGGGGATTTTTGGTCCAAAGGTACACCATTTTAGTTAGATGCGAACATTAAATTCAGGGGCGCTACTGTCTAGCAAGGAGACCTCAGTTAACAAGAATGTGTTGTATTCTTAAAAATTGCTGACAGTATTTTAAAGGTGTTCTAGTTTTCTTTCCGTCTTCTACTTGTACTGGAGGAAAAGAATGGCCTTGGAGAAAAGCAATCCATGAGATTCAAAACATAATTATTCTATGTTATGTACTATGGAACCTAGGGTAAAGTTTGGAGGTTCCAGAACATTTCTTCTGTAGGGAGGATGATCTGATAATAACTGTCCCTTAAATGTCTTGTGAGAGCCAACGCCTTGTGGCTTGACTAGTGCCCAGCACTCATAGCTGTGCAATGTGGCATGCCATGCCATTCGTGTAGCACAGTGCTCACGGGTCACTCCGTTGTGTTTAGCAGTGATCCACTTCATGTATCCATTGCAGAGAATATAAACTCAGGGGCTTTCATTTCACCCATTTTGTGTTCAAAGTATAATTTCGAGAGACCGTACTTTTATGGTTAGACACTTGAAATACAAATAAAAATGTATTCAGTCTTAAGAAGAAGATTCAGTAGTCACTGCTCCTAACGTGATAATAGAAGACTTTCACAACCATGAGAGTTCATGAAAGGATTTCTGAGGGATAATGAAACATCTCTGTCTACAGAGTCAACTCATTAACACAAGCAACTTTATGTGACTCTTTCTTGTGGTCAGTTGACTAGATTATCTTTTCATATTATGTCTTCCTCATGAATTTCCAGTATTTAAATCATATTTTCTTTCTTTCTTTCTTTCTGTCTTTTTTTTTTTTTTTTTGTAGAGACAGAGCCTCACTGTACCGCCCTCAGGTAAAGTGCCTTGATATCACATGGCTCACAGCAACCTCTAACTCTTGGGCTTACGTGATTCCCTTGCCTCAGCCTCACAAGCAGCTGGTACTACAACGACCACAATGCCCGGCAATTTTTTTTTGCTGTTGTTGCAGTTTGGCTGGGGCTGTGTTTGAACCTGCCACCCTTGAAATTAGGGGCAGGCGCCCAACTCACTGAGCCACAGGCGCCGCCCTAGATTTTCTTTTTGAACACAGAGTCTCCCTTTCTCACCCTCAGTAGAGTATTACAGCTTCATAGTTCTTAGCAACATCAAACTCGTAGGCTGAGGGAATCCTCTTGCCTCAGTTTTTCAATTTTTAGTAAACACAAGCTCTAAGTCTTCCTGAGGCTGATTTCAAACTCCTTAATCCATCAATCCACCTGCCGAACCCTCCCAGAGTGTTAGGATTACCATTGTAAGCCACGAGGTGTGGCCTCCTACAACATTTACAACAGCTTTTTTTCCATTTATTGGCTGGGGCTGGGTTTGAACCCGCCACTTCGGTATAAGGGCCGGCGCTCTACTCACTGAGCCACAGGCACTGTCCTACATCAGATTTTTATACTCAAAATTATTATTCATACAGATCCTTAGACAAAACTAAGAGTTTTTACACTTTATCCATTTGGGGAAAGATTTCTCTCCCAGAACTCTCACTTGCCAAATCCCCTTCCATTATTTTACTATGAAAATGAGCCTTACGTAGAGAGGTAAAGGAATATCGCCATAGTCGCAAATGTTCGGCAGGGCAACTCCGAAGATCTTCCCTGGGGCAGGAGAAGAAGATGGTGGTGACACAGGTGAGTTCTCCAGTTCAGTGCCAGAATGACAGCAGCAGGCCCAGTTGATGATACATGTTCTTGTAGATATCATGTCATCCAAATCTAACAATGGAATTGGATATCATTAGCAAAACTAGTTCATCTCACTTTCCCTTAGTACCACAGTTTCCATTTGGAAGTACGTTTGCTACAAAGGCTCAAAGACAGAAAAACTTTCCTAGATCTTTTGTCGTTTACTAGTCAAACACTCAGGTTACATTACAATACTGAATAAATGAAAGAAGGCTCATAGAAAACATCAAATATTTGGGTTTCCCCTTTATTTCAGAAACATCGTCATTCTGTTTACTTGAGTTTTGGTGGTAAATTGTCAAAGGTGAAAGAAAAGTTTTCCTTCGGGCTGAAACAACATAAAACAAAAAGTGTTGCATATAAACACACATATTTTCCCATTTAAATGAGGACTAAGTATGTGAAAAGGTTTGAATTTGATCATAAATAAATAATGGGAAAAAGAAAGTGAGAAGAGAACTTGGGAAGGACAAGATGAAGGGAACAAAGAATTGAAGGAAGAGAAAGACAAAATGAATGGGAAGAGAATAAAGAATAAGAGGAAGACGAAGGGAAGGAGGAGATAAGTTATTTCTGCTAAGATGTTCCACAGAAAGAGTGTTTTGTTATCTGATGTCCCACTCTACTATTAAGAACACAGACAGGAAGTTAACGTCCTACAATTTTTTTACTTCCTTTGATACTACAAATACTTTCATGTTTCTTTTCAGTTACCAACATTAAAAAGTATGTTTCAGGAAGCAAGAATGGATGCAAACTTGAGACTTGCCCTTATAAATGAAGTTTTTTATTTCACAGAAAAGGAGACTAATCATGGTGGGAATAAAAGCAAACATAGGAACAAATAAATTTTCGTAAGGGAAGAACCCACTACCAAAGGCATTCAGAGGGCCGTGTATCACCACTACCCAGTAGCACACAGAAGCACAATCTTGAAGGCATTTGCATGTGATTTGTATTTGGAATGGACAAGATTTCAACTGATAGAGAATCTACCACAGTGTCTTGCATAGATGAAATACTCAAGACGTTACTATTGAACAAAACTAGAAAAGGAAATGAAATTTTATTAGAAATATACAGCATAAACAAAATAGGCAGAAGGAAGAAAAGTCAACTGGAAGATATAATTTTGGGATGCCATAATGTAAAAGTGTTTTTGCATCATCTGTGCCAAATTTTATTTTATCTGAAACCTAGAAGATATGCACAAGATTTGATACATAAAAAGATAGCTCTCTTGAGGTGCCACTTCCTGGAAAAGTGGTTAAGCCCTGCTACTTCCCCACAACACACAGAAACAGGTAACAAGTGCACGCTCTGGAAAACAAACACAAATCAACTCACTGGAAGGCAGTAAAGTGACCCAGACAACGTAGAACTAGAGGTGTAAGTTTGACACCTAGACAGAGGAATGTGATATCACTGGACGTATATTACATTTCTGGAGGTTCTAGTCTGAAGGCAGGCCTCAGGGTAGTGAGAGTGAATAAAATGCAGAGAGAGACCTCTTCTCTTGCAGGCTTGAAGATCTAGTGAAGCAAAACAGAGGTACCCACAGCAGATGCAAAGGGAGGGGGGACCCCAGAAAGAGAACACCTGATACTGAAAAAGACAAACATTGTGAGTACATCCTGCCCAAAGCTCTGGATGACCCTTGAAGCTTGCATTTGTAGAGCAGATTCAAACTAGCCTGCAATTATGGTTCTTGGAACGAAAGTGTGAGGAGCCATATGACGAGGCTGTCCCCGGTCAGGGGTGGGCCCTATTTCGCCAGTAAGAACGAAAGAAAATCAGTCATGAAACTCTGGCTGTGTGACATTCTTCTTTATGACACCAAACAAAGCTACCCAGAGAAGATCTTTAGCTACCACCATTCTCTGATAATGAAACAGTGAAGGAGATGGTCTTTTGGTGCAGGACATAGCCAGCGATATCAAATGCTAATCTTAAGAAAGTCTTCCGTATTGTTCAGAAGACTTGCTAATGTGTCTTAGCATTTCATATCCTCAGAATAACCTATTTAAATCAAATACTTTAAAAGCCAAGTAGTGAAAAGATAAACATAAAAATGTCATTTTGGTAGATGGTTTTAACATCATTCTGCCAGATCATCTGCACTTCCCTTTCTTGGGTGCAGTAAGTGCATCACCGTATTCATATACTCTGGTGTGTAGCTCTTTGCCTCTGGGGTAAGGAATCCACATAGACTCCTGATTCAGAAACTCGTTTGGGCAATCGACTTACCCTCATTCCTCATTATTAAAATTAATTTTGAAAGGCAATTTTTCAGAGGCTTAATGATAGGATTATTTGAAATATGTCTAAAAAGTACTACTTTGCCCAGGGCAAGGGTCACAGCAATCTTTCTTTCAGCTGTCAAGATAGGAATCTTCTCCTCCTCATAAGACGACTTCCCCTCAGCATCCATTGGATTTCACCGCCTTCAGGAGGAATGCAGACAGGAAGGACTATCAAAACTGCTAATCCAAAGTGCTTTCCTCCTGCCTTAATATTCCTAAAAGCTACCTTTTCCAAAAGTAGAAAACAAAATCTTCTCAAATACAATAAGGGGTTCCTGTGTCTGCAGCAATGTCAATCTGTGTAAATGTCTGTTTTCATATGTACATTAATGTGTATGTTTAATAGTTGTACTCAGTCTGGTTAGCTCATAGTTAACCTCATTTTGTTCTTTATACAACTGTCAGAGTTGATCTTCTTTAACTTTCACAAACTTTTTAGGAAGAATGCTCTGATAACTTCTATGGCAGTGATAGCGTGAATGTTGACAGAAGATAAAGTGGAAATTGAATTCTTTCCTTTATCTTAAATATCTTTGTGGTATACGGTATGTGTTCTGAGAGTTCAGGTTGCCTCTGGGACTGAGAAAAGCATTGAGTAACATTTACTATCTTGAATAGTTTCTAATGCATAGCCTTTCCTTTCTCATTATCAACATTTGATAACAACTTGCTGTTACTATAAACATCATTCAGCTAACTGAATTCATGTAAATCTAGATTCCTTGAATAAATGTGGTAAGATTGAGAGTAGTGTTTGCTTTCATGTTTAAATAAGTGTACTGAATATTAGACAAGGCTTAAAACTTCATGCTTACATGACAATAATCATAAAAATTACAACTTTAGGGCGGCGCCTGTGGCTCAGTCGGTAGGGCGCCGGCCCCATATACCGAGGGTGACGGGTTCGAACCCAGCCCCCGCCAAACTGCAACCAAAAAACGGGCGTTGTGGCGGGCACCTGTAGTCCCAGCTACTTGGGAGGCTGAGGCAAGAGAATCGCTGAAGCCCAGGAGTTGGAGGTTGCTCTGAGCTGTGTGAGGCCACGGCACTCTACTGAGGGCCATAAAGTGAGACTCTGTCTCTACAAAAAAAAAAAAAAAATTACAACTTTATTTAGGAAATTTATTCTGGCCATCTAAATCCCCAGAGGAAGAAAATCTCCAATTTTCTCAAAAGTGGAAAACACGAAAGAGAACCCTGCAATGACAGGGAAAGTAGATCCAAGGAACAGGTGATTTTATGCTAAAAGACAAATATTAAATGAGGAATCTAACAAAATTCTACAATCCAAGAGAGAAACATGCTCAACTAATGGTCAATTCTTGTAAAATGATATCAGTATTTGACAATTCCTATGGGTGAAAGATGTTTGCAAGATGAGATTTCAAAAACTCATTACAGATGAGATTATTTGCCATCAATGTTGATGATTAGATCAACATTGAAACGCTATCTCACAAGCATTCACTTCTCATTTGTAGACCCATGCTATAAAAAGTTGCATAAAATGGTTAATATATTTTAAATTCCATCAAGCAAAGAATTGTGTAAGTATTTAGGTAAAATAGCTTTGATATTTTGTATTGACCTGCAGTTTTACTAGCTAGTTCTACACGGAAAACTTTGCCAACTTTGATTCAAACTGTGTTCTATAAAGCATTCTCTACCCAATGGCTCTATATTAAACAATGTGTAAGTGGCTGTATGGTTTTGCAGTTGCACAGGAGATGTGATCCTCTGGGAGACCTTGGCAACATCAGTCTATAAATATTCCATCCCTGAACCCATTTAGCATCAATCACCTAATGTGTGGTCACTATTATCCTAATTTCCAAGAGAGAGAACCAAAGAGAGGATGCTGTCAATTTAGCAAATCATCAACAAACCTGAGAAAAACTCCTACAGTCCCTGACCCCCAGTTATTAGTCAAACTCATTAAAATAAAACCGACAAGGGATCTAAAAAGGTAGTTTTCGACAACATAGGTATTAAGGTAGAGGAGTAGGAAAGACTAATTTTTTGAGGCTAGCTATTTTCTTTGTGTGTCTTGTGAGCATATGGCAGGTCTATGAATTTTTTCATTCAATCAGTAAGTCCTTACTTGTATGTGTCAGGCACTGTTCTAGGTATTTGAAATATAGAAGTGAACAAAAAGACCGAAACCTCTGCCTTCTTTGAGCTCACAATTTCATGGATGAAAAACCATAGTATCTCTATAATATCTCATCAAATGACCTAATAATACAAAATGACCCAAGAATTATAGCAAAAAAGCTAATGGTCCAAAAGCACAATATTCCATCTATAAAAAAAGATGGATAGTGCAAATTCAATGGATGTAAATATAGCTGAAGTCCGCAAGATGAGGACGTCCGTGATGGCTGATCTACTGATTTACCCATCGCTTAAGTGAAACATACAGCATGAAGTCAGACCATCAATAGAAACTGGCAGGTAGCTGAGTGTTTGGAAAGCACCTGTGTTCCCAGCTACTCAAGAGGCTGAGGCAAGAGAAACACCTAAGCCCAAGAGCTGGAGGTTGATGTGAGCTGTGATGCTACGGCACTCTACCAAGGGTGAAAAAGTGAAAGTCTGCTTGTACGAAGAAAGAAAGAAAGAAAGAAAGAAAGAAAGAAAGAAAGAAAGAAAGAAAGAAAGAAAGAAAGAAAGAAAGAAAGAAAGAAAGAAAGAAAGAAAGAAAGAAAGAAAGAAAGAAAGAGGCAGGAGTTGGATGTGCATGTGTGTGGGGATGTGTATAACGAAGTCGATTCAAGTAGTCGGAAACTGCCTCAAAGAAATCAAACTAAGAATACCCAGTGGAGTGTTCAACTAAAATTGGCCTTTAGTGATACCAAGCTACCCTGGTACTGTATAATTTCTTGTAGCGGTGCTTAGACTTTAACCAGACATAGCATGTTTCCAGGAAATAATTAGGAAAGCAAGTCAAGAAAATACAGGTTATCTGGAAGACATAGAGTCTCATGATAATATTAGAACTCAAGTTGGCTAAGGAGGGAAGGAAAGATGGAGAGGCTCACTCAGTAATTCAAAGGGCCACCTGGACCTTGTGATTTATGAAAGAGACTGGTTGAAGAGGACAGATGTCTTTCTACATCTTCCCCAAGACATCTACATTTGTACTTTACACAAGTGAGAAATAAATAACTGCTCTGTCAGATAAAATAAACAATATGAGGGAACTAATGGGTGTAGAAAATGGTAGAGCTCAGTAGGTTGAAAAGGAGGCAGAAGGAATCCAGTCTTTCCATAAGGAATAAGTCAGGGAATGACATCTGGGTGAAGAGAAGAGAGGGCACTTACAATGCTCTTTGTCCAATAAAATGTTAAAAACGTGGTGGGGGGACAGGGAATTAGATTCACTGTTGCTAATTATTAGATTCAATAATTGCCGTTGCAATTATTTCCGAAACTATAAATAATGTAGCACAATAATAAAATCATAAATTAAACAATTTAAATGTGCTAGAGGAGATAGTGTTTAAAAGGCCTCTGGTGTATATTCCCACTTAAAGCAAGAAAAGCCTTTATAATGACTTCTGATATAATCTGTTTTCTCTAAATGTGGATAGCACATAGCTTTTTATTAAAGTAGGGTTATTCTATGATAAGGTTAACTCACTATGAGAAATGTTTTTGTTAATGCTACATACTTTGGATATTAGAGAGATAAAGAACTTCCGAATTTCACCTGAAGCCCAGTTGATGATTATAATCTGTCACATGGCAGGAAGTGCTTCATGCCTTGTGTTTAAACTTCATATTCCTTGAACCTGAGTTTGCTCATTTGTAAAATGCAATGTCACTGTTCACTGGATAGCCTAGTTACTTCAAACCGCCAAAGGAATGCTGAAATTCAGCATCGATATTCTACCCTCCCACTCATATTTTTCTGTTACTACTTTCTTCTGTTTCTGATAGAATCTTACTTCTGACTGAAGTTTTATGTCTCATGTATAGACTAGGATAAATTAGGATGTCGGTATGTTGAATATCACTTTTAGCATTCTCAACTTTGGATGATGTACATTGGCAATCCCTACTAGATTATTAGGCTTAGAAGAGACTTCTGTGGAAGACTCATCTTAGCCTCCACGTAATTATCAGTACAAGGGGCCAGGTTGGGCATCACAATCTTCTAGTACCCATCACTGACAGCCTCCTGTGAGAACGTGACCACTCGGGGGAACACACAGTAGTTGTGTATCACGGTACAAGTAGGCATAGAAGCACTGCAGAATTTACTTAGTGCCTTGGACTCTGCAGTAGGCACGAGGGAAAGGGAACAGAACGGTGAAGAAAGAAGGGAAAGATCATATTGCCATGAACTCCTCGTTATAAGCCAGGCATGCCTATTGCAGATGTATAAAACTGTCCTGTGCTTAAACTTCATCTTTCCTTTAAAAACTATAGTATATTTGAAAGAAAAATGTACCTGATGTGATCTAAGGAGATGTCTGAGTCTTTGTCTTTGTACTAAATATGTGTTGCAAAATGACCTGATTGATTTAGGCTTGAACTGGCTTGATTTAGGCTTTCCTCTTACTGCTTCCTGAAAGAGGACTCTATGAAAGAAGAGGAGCAACTCACCTCGGTGTTGCTGGGCTGTAGCCCGACATTTTGGCTTGAGGCTGAAACGACACTGTATTTCTGGAGGGAGCTCTTCCATAAGGGAGAGCTCTTGGAAGGTCAAAGTGCTGGTCCTGCCCTTTGGTCCTGTTCTCATGAGTTCACTGTCTCGAAGGTGACTCATCAGTATTCCGTATGGGTATTCGTGTCCTACACAGAAAAATCTAAGTGTACATTTCAGACTGACTGGTGCTGTCACCAGGTGTGCTACAAACAGAACATACTGCCCTTACTCCTGGAACTTTTGTTTGAAAGAACCCTTTTGTTGACTAAATGATCATTTGCATGCTTGCAGTTAGAGATGCCTGCATAAGGCTGGTGGTCCTTCCACAGTAGTCTGAAGAGCAATTAGGGAGGAGTTAGTTAGTTCCTTAAGGCTACCTTGTTTGGAATAAATATGGAGATTATTTTGGAAGTTGCATAATTTTGAGCCTTCCTGTGTTTGGATCTGAAAACATTGAAAGGTATTCTTGTTTTTTCTTTGACATTAACCAGACATTTACTCTACCTCTCACACTAGTATAATAAGGGTCAAGAAAGGAACCATTAGCGGCTAACGTTACATAAACAAAAGGAACAAGGAACATTACACTATGTCAAGCATCACTATCTTTACTATTATCTACCATATAATGTCTGTCTGTGAAAGACTTTTAATGACTCTTTACAGGTTGCATAATTAGTCACTCAAGAGTAATGGAACTGGCTTGATTTAGGCTTTCCTCTTACTGCTTCCCTTTGAGGTTGCTTTTCCCAGGTAATGATCAGAATGAAGAAATCAGGGCATTAGAAACACAATAAACAGATACAAAAAGAAATTTACATACTAGACAAACTAAATCCTAGTCACCTGACTACAATGAGATTGTGGTTGTCACACTTTAAGTGATTGCATTCTCTTAGTGTCATCCTCAAATACCATTGTGCTTTGACATTTTAAACTGCAGAGATTAAGTTCCCTTCTATTCCTTTCTTATTAATGAATGTAATTCCCTGAACACTAACTCTTCCTTTCCACCTGGCATAGGCACAAAATGCAATGTTCCATTCCTATCAATTACTACAGCAACATTCAGCAAATGGAGCACAAGGAGTTTTCCATAACAGCAATAAAACAAACCCATTTATCAAAATAGGAAGCTGGTAATCTACAAGGGATGTGTGCAAGTCACATTACAATTAAAATGTCAAATAAAGAACGTTTGCAAACCCTTACCAACAAGGGGATATCCTTCCTTTTTCTTTCCAGAATTTACCCACAACTGGTAATCTGTGTCTGAGCCCTTGGAGATAAAAGAATTCAAAGTTATAATAAATCTTTCAAATTTGGGGACTAAATGAGGACGTAGTTTTGACATTGTATGCTTTGCAAAAGGAAAATTATGGATACTATAAATTCTTATCACGTTGAAGAGGATGGAGATGGATTCTGAAGATGTGAATGCTGATTCCTAGAACTAGTGTCTCTTTCCCAGCCCCCAGTAGAGGACTCAGGAATCCTGCTTTTCTCCATCCAGTGATGGCTCAGGATCCATGAGCTGCAGTGGAATCAGGCCCTCATTGTATAGACAGGCCATAAAATGTCAAATTGGAGGTCGGCTCACTAACAAAAAGAGAACAAACTTCCTGTTTCTAAAAGGTGAATTTCCTCTTGAAAGACTGGACTTCTTTAATATTGAAACTTCTCAGAGAATACTGGACATCCAGTACAGCCTTGAAAAGACAACCTTGTTATCCAGAAAGACACAAATGCTGCTGTGTCTGTGATGACAAAGTAAAAAGGCAAATGCTGATTATTAGCTCAGCTACTTCTGAGCAGAAGAATTACCAACAGGCTTTGAGAAGATAGGTAGCTGGCACAGTTTCCACTGGCTTGAGTTTGGTTAAGTCCAGCACTGAGGACAGAAAAGAACAAGAATTCTACCTAGAAAATAACCCTAGTAGTCACGGAAAACAATACAATCGTTCACTGTTACAGTTAGGACCCAACAGCACTGTGAACTCCACTTGAAAAAACATTATACTAATTCATCAGATTTTGCTGAATCCTCTAGGAAGGATAAAATAAAAATGGTTCCAATAAAGCTAGAACAGAGAAATCTGTTGCCAGTATTTCATATCCTAGTCTTGAAATTCAGATTAAAAATCATGGCCTACCTTTATAATGGAGAATTCTAGGTATGATGAATATCTTACAACCACTCCCTTTTGCAACCACAAAATATTCAGTTTGTGACATTGTCCCTGCCATGTCTCCTAGCTAAAATTTTTAATGTATATATGAAGAGTGTAACTGGGTTATAGCTTTCATATGAAAGCCATAAATTCATTTCATAGTAGGGATGAGTACATTGGTTACTTTTTTTCCATTCTTGAGATACTTTCCTAAGAAGAATATGAAAATATGTCAAATGGTCTATAAAACCAGTGTATGGTGCCCCATGGTCGCATTAATGTACACAACTATGAATAATAATAATAAAAAAAACTTTAAATAAAAAAATAAATAAATTTGAAGAGTAATCTAACACAATCTATTGTTTCCTGTGGCACCTGAAGACAAACTAAAAATCCCCTTCAATAGCTATCACCAAATATCCTCAATTCTTATTAAAAGTAATAGACATTTTTCCTGAAAAGCTTGACCATTGTATTCAAAGGTTAAGAGCCGGATAAGAAAATAAATCATGTCATTCATCTTCCTTTCTACTCCTGAAACTATATCCTCCCTTAAATATAGGTGTACAGAATAAAAATCAATGCAGAGGTGCCTGCTTTACTCAGTTCATATACATTTAACTATATTACAAATCTCATGTAAGAAAGAAAGCAGATTTCTTATCCAAAATTTTGGTTGTCCTATGGTTTAGTCTTTCTTCTTTCAGTGTGATAATGAGGGTAATAAATAATTTGGTTACAATGTTTGCATTGCTTTGGTAAAGTCCCTGATGTAGTTGTGCCTTCCTATAGCACCACAAACAAGCAAATCAACATACATATAATGACATCATGGTGTATCTTAAGTGTGCATTATGTCATATAATAGCATTAGTGTGCTCTAATATCAGAGAGCCTCATTTGAGGAATGGCATTTTTACAGTTATTCCTTTAGTTTCTTTTTTTTTTTTTTTAATTCATTCCCTTTAACAAAAGGTACTCTTTCATTCTATGCTGTTTATATAATGGATAGAGACACAATGAGAAAACCTTCCAGTTCTCTTTCCCCTACCTCATCTTTGAATACTATCATCTTCTCTACTGCTACAATTTCAAAACACTCACCTGTGCCACAGAAAATGGAAAGGGACAAAAACTAAAGGCAAAACAGAAAGGAGTATGGTGTACACACTACAGCGCTTTGAATCTAGTGTCTAACACAAAATTTGTCTTTTTCCTTCCTGATTTATTAGAGGTACTAGCCAGCTCATTCTCAGGATGTGTGGTCACCCAATGTTACTTTATGTAAAATGGTACACTGAGAAAATCCTTGAGAATTGGCCTTTCTGAGACTGATGGAACCTTGGAGAAATAACAGGATAGTTGCATGGAGGAGCAGTAGAAATATAGTGTCATGTAGGAAGGAGAAAAAGGAGTTCAAACTCTGTCAACACGGATCTGACATAAAAATGTTATATTGTACAATTTTCATAGTACAATCAAGGTGCATATTATTTTTGAAAATTATAGTCCAATCTCATTCTACCCGCAGTTTACACCAATCTAAAATAAGATTGGAAGAATGCCACCATGTATTAAGCTAATATTAAAGCTTATTCATTTTAATTTCTACATTTTAGGGGACAAAGTAATGGTATCTTTAATAATCAGGTGTCTTCTGATGAAAGGGATAAGATTACTATGAACTTAAAATATCAGTGTGTTTCTAATAAAGATCATCCAGCACAGTAACTTACGGTTACTCTTAGAATAGAAAAAAACATCTTCACAACTTCGTTGGCGGTGTGTGAGTTCTTTATTCTTATGGTTTTATACTGTAGGAAAAAAGAAATGAGAAATATAGCTGTGAATAAAAATTTTAAATCAACTGAAGAAGTAGTCTTGATTTTTTATGAAAAGAGTCAATCACAAGCTTCAGTAGAACACAATTGATAATAATTTACATGTATTCCCTTATAAATTGTGCCTTTTAATATAATATTTCTCTGAAATTAAAAGTTGTGTGGCCGAAAAGTATTAAAGCTTAA